>NW_024609501.1:0-92500 GCF_018296145.1 Oncorhynchus tshawytscha
AAAAGATAAGGCTGTTTAGGGTTTCACGTTACGTTTATTGTTCGTGTTTATCTTTTATTAAACATGTATCGAAATAGCCACGCCATGCTGCATTTTGGTCGGCCTCTCCTTCACCGGAAGAAAACCTTAACAGAGTAGACATGTCAACACATGATTGCTATCTGACCGCAAACAAATCTGATTTGGTCACTAGTAACTTGCTGTTTGGACAGTCAGTATTCCAAAACTGATTTGAAAAACAAAACTGATTTGAGAATTAAGGCCTGAAGTGTGAAAAGGATGGACAAAACCTCCTGAATCAATCATAGACTGTGTATGGCCATTATGTCCTGACAAACACAATCATTTGCATAGGTGTAATGACCTGCTGCACCTGTTTGTGACTCACAGGTGTTCAAGCTGGGCCTAATAGACCTGACTTGAGTTCAGGACACACCACATGGAAAATGGGTTAAAAAAAGATGATCATTGTTATTGGATAAGGGTAGGAAGTTCCTCCTCCATTTCCATTTGTTTGGTCCCTGTTCTGTTGTGCCTGTTTTGTATTGTTATGGGATTTTTAATGAATAATGACTAAATGAGGTATACTGCACTATAACTGGAAAGAATTCTACCCTGTCTTTCCTGTAGTGTTGATAATGATTGTTCATTAGGAAGGGGTTATATGGCATGGACCTAGGAAGAAAGGAATGTATGTGGGGGTAGAAAGAGAACGGAGAGGTGCATTAACCTATGTTTGAACCGACCTGGCTGTATATCTGGGGAGATCAGATAGGACAGGGAGAGTCCCTCCAGAGCTCTAGTATCTGGGGGAGCCTGGAACTGTCAGCTGAGTGGTTATAAACTGTGGTGAGACTCATGAGAAAATCCCTATGTTGGTGTGTATGTATATGCATAGGTTAGGATGGTATAAAAGGAATGAAATTTTGTGTAAACTTGAGAGCTCTTGCAAATAAATCTGATCAATTGTTTTATTTAAGACCAAAACTTTACAACCTCTGGGTATCAGACAGAAAAACATAAATTGGAATCGATGAACATTGATGACAAAATTACTTAACAGTATGAACCAGCATTCAGTTCTTGATGGACACAGACTTTCTAGGAGAGACAAGACCTCCATCAGTCAAGGTTTGAAATAGTTATTTTCCTCTTCAAAATCAGAATTGTTTCTGAAGAATAATTATTCAGTTCACTTCTGATGTTTACCTTTTGTTTTCAGTACAAGTTCTGGAATTTAAAAATGTTTCATAGCAGAAAAAATTGATATGGCATAATTTATACATTTTGTTGTGAATATCTTACAGGAATTTGTATTTTCAGTTTGTATTGAGGAAACACCTTAACAGGCTATTTAAATGTGCTGTTTATTGTATGATCTGGTGTTGATAGTTAATTTAATGCATTTATCCCTCTCTATCTCGCTCTCTCTCTCTCTGTCTCTCTCTCTGTCTGTCTCTCTCTGTCTTTCTCTCTTTCTCTCTCTCTGTCTTTCTCTCTGTCGCTCTGTCTCTCTTTTTCTTCCTTCCACAGTGATCCTTGGGATATCAAAGCTGGTACTTCCAAACTGAGCATGGAACAAAAAAAAGATGAACTCTTCCAACCATTCCTCTGTCCTCTATGTGGCTGTGTGGAGTACGCTTCCTCTATCCTCTATCTTCCCAAGTCCTGTGGCTGAAGCGAGTGTACGATGGCCTCAGAGATCTTCTCTCTCAACCTGGCTGTATCTGAGATCCTCTACTGCCTGTGTTCTGTCTTCTTCGTTGTCTACATGCACCTCCCTATTCCCTCTCTCCTAGTCTCTCTGATCGGACCCTGTTCCAGTGCTGTATATGTTTTAAACACTACCTGGCAGTGGTCCATCTTGTGGTCTTCCTGAAGTACAAACTCCTCAGATACAAGGAGGCATGTTCTGGGTTAGTCTGGTTCTGTCAAAGAGCCTAAATGTTATTTTTTATGCACCTGTGGGTGGAATTCTGGTCTTATTTTAATTGACGTTATTCTGCTGCCTCTGTTTTCAGGGCCGCCCATGCATGGCACAACAAATCAGGTGAGAAGCACTTTTTTTAGAACAGCTCAATGCGCAACGAACCATTGGACACGGGGAGGAGAGGAGACAACAGAGAATGGTACAACACCAGACACAAACAAGCAAAATAGTCAGCCATTCCCAAAAACCATATTGAACCATCAGAAGTCTCCCTCCTGCATCGTGGTCTGTCTTTTGTTCCAATTAATGAATTTCAGAAATTTTTCAGAAAAATCTGATTACGGGAGTGATGGTTTGACTTCCCTTCCTGTAGATTTTGTTTTGTTCATTTTTATTAACTTTTATTTAACCAGGGAAAACACATTGAGGCCTAGGTCTCATTTGCAAATGTGCCCTGGGAATAATACAGATATTTAAACTCAAAACAAATATTATATAAACAATCAAATAAAACAAACACATGTATCAATATAAACATCCCTTGACTTTCTCCTAAACTGACCCAGAGACAACAACACATTGGAGATTATTCCACATGACAGGGTCCTGGTAGGAAAAGGCAGATTTACACAACTCTGTGGATACACGTGGAGTCTCCATCATTAACCAACCCTGTCATTGTTGTAATCAGATTTTCTATATTCAAATTGAGTAAGGCTTTATAAACAAAAACAGAATAATGAAGCGACCTACAGTTGAAGTTGGATGTTTACATACACCTTAGCCAAATACATTTAAAATCAGTTTTTCACAATTCCTGACATTTAATCCTAGTAAAAATGACCTGTCTCAGGTCAGTAAGTATCACCACTTTATTTTAAGAATGTGAAATGTCAGAATAATAGTAGAGAGAATTAATTATTTCAGCTTTTATTTCTTTCATCACATTCCCAGTGGGATAGAAGTTTACATACACTCAATTAGTATTTGGTAGCATTGCCTTTAAATTGTTAAATAAGTTGGGTGAATTTTGGCCCATTCCTCCTGACAGAGCTGGTGTAAATGAGTCAGGTTTGTAGGCCTCCTTGCTCGCACACGCTTTTTCAGTTCTGCCCACACATTTTCTATAGGATTGAGGTCAGGGCTTTGTGATGGCCACATCAATACCTTGACTTTGTTGTCCTTAAGCCCTTTTGCCCCAACTTTGGAAGTGTGCTTGGGGTCATTGTCCATTTGGAAGACCCATTTGCGACCAAGCTTTAACTTCCTGACTGATGTCATGAGATGTTGTTTTAATATATCCACATAATTATCCTCCCTCATGATGCCATCTATTTTGTGAAGTACACCAGCCCCTCTTGCAGCAAAGCACCCCCACAACATGATGCTGTCACCCCCATGCTTCACAGTTGGGATGGTGTTCTTCGGCTTGCAAGCCTCCCCCTTTTTCCTCCAAACATAATGATGGTCATTATGGCCAAACAGTTATATTTTTGTTTCATCAGACCAGAGGACATTTCTCCAAAAGTACGATCTTTGTTCCCATGTGCGTAGTCTGGCTTTTTTCTGGCAGTTTTTGGAGCAGTGGTTTCTTCCTTGCTGAGCGGCCTTTCCTCCAGCATCTTCACAAGGTCCTTTGCTGTTGTTCTGGTATTGATTTGTACTTTTCCTACCAAAGTACGTTCATCTCTAGGAGACAGGACGTGTCTCCTTCCTGAGCGGTATGACGATGGCGTGGTCCCATGGTGTTTATACTTGCGTACTATTGTTGGTACAGATGAACGTGGTACCTTCAGGCGTTTGTAAATTTCTCCTAAGGATGAACCAGACTTGTGGAGGTGTACATTTTTTGCTGATGTCTTGGCTGATTTCTTTTGATTTTCGCATAATGTCAAGCAAAGAGGCACTGAGTTTGAAGGTAGGCCTTGAAATACATCCATAGGTACACCTCCAATTGACTCAAATTATGTCAATTAGCCTATCAGAAGCTTCTAAAGCCATGACATCATTTTCTGGAATTTTCTAAGCTATTTAATGGCACAGTCAACTTAGTGTATGTAAACTTCTGACCCATTGACCCATTGGAATTGTGATACAGTGAATTATAAGTGAAATAATCTGTCTGTAAACAATTGTTGGAAAAATGACTTGTGTCATGCCAAAGTAGATGTCCTAAACAACTTGCCAAAACTACAGTTTGTTAACAAGAAATGTGTGGAGTCGTTGAAAACCAATTTATAATGACTCCAATCTAAGTGTATGTAAACTTCCGACTTCAACTGTACGTGTTTATAGCGAGGTCCAACCAACTTGGTGATAAAGTATGTGTCAGCGTTGTGTGTATGGGTGGCAGGGAAGTCAGGCGCAGGAGAGTCATAATAGAGTGTAAATGGAGTCTTTTAATAAATGTCCACGTAACATGCTCCATAACACTCAAATGTACAGACATAAACAAACATGGGTACGAGGACCCGTCGCGCACCTATAAAACTACACTGACAATAAAACAATCTCTGACAAAGACATGAGGGGAAACAGGGTTAAATACTCAACAGGTAATGAATGGGATTGAAACCAGGTGTGTGGGAAGACAAGACAAAACCAATGGAAAATGAAAAATGGATCAATGATGGCTAGAAGACCGGTGACGTCGACCGCCGAGCACCGCCCGAACAAGGAGAGGCAACGACTTCGGTAGAAGCCCAACTTAACTCTTCATTTCTTGACTAACTCGTCAACATGCTTTTTAAAACATACCTTTTCATCAATCCAGATGACCAGATAGTTATAGGCGGGGACACGATCAATAAGGGCACCATCTGAGGTACTTATGCCCAAATCATCAGTTACATTATTACATGATTAGGAAAATAACATGTACTTGGATTTACCAGCGTCTTGTACCAACTTCAAGTCAACTAAGGCTTTCTGCAAGGTAGTAAAAGCAGACTGAAGAGTCAGAGCCTGAGCTTCCGTAGGGGCATTAGCATATACAAAAGTGTCAACAGTTTTAATATTGGGTCTGCAGGTTATGTACACAGAGAGTGTAAACTAGCCAAATAGCTTCTCAAATTGTCCATATTTTGCAAGAAATTTGTGACATAGGCCGGGACTCAAACAAATGGCGCTTGTAGACAATGCAGCTTTTAAAGGTAATGGTACCACGTTCGTGGAGATGGTATTCAAGGGAAATGCTGCACATGTCGGCTCATTAAATGTCAAACATAGTAAAACATTGATTGAATCCCGGCATTAATGTACTTGTTGTAAATAGACCTAGTGTCATTCTGTTTAAACTTTAGCGTGATATTTGATTGGCAGAGAGTCGAAATAGACTGGCGCCAAACGTTTGCATGTGTTTCTCTTGAAATGATGAGTGATTATTTTGCTTGAAAGTTACTATGAAGATATTGTTGGGTTGATGAGATTAAATACATACTTAACAATGATCTTCCTGTCTCTCTGTCTTCTTTAAAGAGGTTAATTAAAGGATATGTCTGTATATTTGTAAGAAATAATAACAATAACTATAATAACAAATACAATTACATATATTATATTTTTCCATTAAATCAATGGTCAGTTCCAGCTATAATGGTGTCATGACATTTACATTGAAGTCTTCTGCCCTGACCACCATGTTGTGTAACTAGGGCCTCGAGTTTATCCTGACTTTTTGACCCGACCTGGTTTGGAGAAACTCAGGGCCCTAACCATCCATAACACATTCTACACAGCAAAGCATATTCTCTTCAACCATACTAAACATCACTTACTGTTGTCATAACCAGTGGAAAACATTTGCATGTCAGGTGTGTTCCATCTAGTGAGGTGATGGACAGAATTAGGGGTCTTGGTGGGGGTGGCTGAGGGTTTGGTTGTAGGGGAGGGGGTGTGTGTGCGTACGTACTGGAGGGAGGGAGTCAGGGGGGAGCGAGGGAGCGGCGGAGGGCAGGAGAGAGCAAAAGTTACAGAGAGAGAGAGACGTGTCCTCTCTGTTTGGAGCGAGGTTAAAAAGGTTAAGTTAAGGTTCAAACTCTCATTCTGAATGGTTAAGGTGAGAGTTAAAGCTTGAGATATCAAATAAAAAGTGTCCCCTACTGATCACGAGTCATGGGATTACGCTCATAACCCCCAACCAAAGCGTACTTGATGGTATTGCGCTCCCTGTTGCCCCTAGTGGCCGGTTTAAAAGGCATTTCCCGACATCTTCAGGACATGGATAGGCATCCAATCTCCCTGTGGACACTGGACTGTATCAGGTGTATCAGGTGTTTCTGAGGGAGAGGTGAGTCCTCCAAGAATAGATTTTCTTTCGGGTAATGTAATTTTGTAAAAATGCATAATTTCTTTCACCTCATTAGAACATTCCAAAATATGGGAAACACTTTTTTTTCGAATCTCCAGAGAAAATGACTTTTAACAGTGACAATTAAAGTAACAGTGTTGACCGTTGAATGCAAGCTTAACAAAATAATTGTACTTGTTATTTGCCTACAATCTGACACTCCTGTTGTCAGTACTCTGGTCGACTTCTAAAATGGATACATGTACCATACATTTATTTATTTTATTTTAGTTCAACTTTATTTAACTAGGACTCTAGTCAAAAGTAGTGCACTTTATAAGGAATAGGGTACCATTGTAGATACACTGTGGTCTACATCCGCAGGTTGAGATGACACGACAAGCAGGTGTGGCAGGGCAGGGCAGAGATTTGGATATTTAGTGTGAGGTCATCAGTTCCAGCACCTGTGACAGACACAACCCACCACACCTCAGAGGACAGAGACGCTGAATCAATAGGCTACAGGTGAGTTAAATAGTTTCATTTGTATTTTTAAATTATAATAATAATTTTTCATTTTGAATTTCATTCATCTCAACTGATATAGATTGATGTAGCTTGTGAGCAAAACTATTGTAATATTAGCAATTTATACAAATATATCGACATATTTTGATATTTCGTCATGTTTACAAAGTGATCATCTCTATTGATTATATGATCTACAAAGGCTGGTAAGAGAGTATCTGTATTCATTTAGCTTCATTAGGTTTTGTGTGTGTTTCATTGTGATTTTGGCACAGCTGCACACCTAGTTGATGGTACTCAGTGCTTTTAATACATTTTTCAACCAATGTAAAAAATACACCTAGTTGACAGGATTCAGCGTTTCACATGTTTTTCAAACAGGGTAAAAAAAAGTGTATTGACCAGAGTAATACCTAACATCCAATTAGACTGGTAACAGAATGATTAGATGTACAAATACAATATGAATAAAGACTGATATTATAGCTAGAGAAATACTTTGCATGAACCTGTTGTTTATATAACAATCTCTCTCTCTCTCTCTCTCTCTCTCTCTCTCTCTCCATCTCTCTCTCTCTCTTTAGATCTTCCCTTTACAGATCTCAAGAACTTTCTCACATTACAATTACATACATCGTTGAGATGAACTTGACGAAAGTCAATGATACGTCCACATCTCCTCCTGTCTTCATCATTGATCCTGGTATAAAGCCTTTCCTTGCAGCATACTTATTCCCCTTTCTTACCGCTTCCTTTTCAATCAACATCATCCTGGGTCTCCCCACCAATATCTACATCCTGTGGCTGATACTGACCGGAGCTGGAGGGACAATGGCCTCAGAGTTTTTCTCTCTCAACCTGACCGTGTCTGAGATCATCTTCTGCCTCTTTAACTCTGTCAGCATGGCTGAACTCTACACCCAGTCTGATTTTATCGCAAAAGTTGCTATTTTTTCCTATGGGTTTGTTTTCACTGGTCGTCCCCTGTTCCAGTGCTGTATCTGTTTAGAGCGCTACCTGGCGGTGGTCCATCCTGTGGTCTTCCTGAAGTACAAACCCCTGAGATACAGGGTGGGGTGTTGTAGTGTTGTCTGGCTGATGGTTCTTGTGTCCTGCTGTCTATATTTGTTTTCTAGCTATACACCAGTGTTATTCTACTCTATATTTACCCAATCACTGATCCATTTTTCTCTGATGTCATTCTGCTGCCTCTCAGTTCTATGGGCTCTGAAACGTCCAGGGCCAGGGGATGGGAACAGGGAGGGGACAAACAGCATTAAGATGAAGGCCTTTAAGATCATTTTGATTATCCTGGTGTATGCTACAGTGTCTCACCTCCCACTGGCATTGATGGCACAGACTAAAAGTTACATTCACTACATTAACTTTTTTACAGGCATGTCTATTTGTTTTTGCATTGTTATAATCTCTGGGTTTGTGCAGCCCCTCCTCTACCTCCACAGGGTTGGGAAGCTGCCCTGCATCAGAAGTCTCTAAGACATGAAGTTCAATCTCTTCAAACATTAGTGCTTTAGAAAATGTACAATATGTCATTGTATTTATGTTCTATGTTTTTTCATATTCATTTGTGATGGTTTTCCAATGCATGATGTTTGAATCTATTTCCAAAGTAATCAGTAGACTAGAAAGTGATGGTTTGATTACCCGCCCTGTTGATTTTGTTTGGTAATATTGAGTCTGTAGTTTATATACTCACATGGACTGTAAACCAGCACAAGCACTTCTCAAATCTTCCATTTTTAGCAAGAAAATGTGGATATATAGGCCGGGATTCAATTCGATCTCACTTATAGACAATGCAGCTTTTGAATTCAAAGGTACTGCATTCGGGGAGATGACATTGAAGGTAATCGCTGCACATCGGCTCAATTTGAAATTTCCAATGTCAAGCGTTTTATAGCGTGGTTTGCATTGAATCCCGGCTATAATGTACTTGTAAAAAGACCTGGTGTCATTCTGTTTCAACTTTAGGGTGATATTCATTGGAAGAGATCATTCAGTTGACTAAGGCAGAAACAGACTGGCACCAAACATGTGTTTTCTCTTGAAATGATAGATGATGATTGTGCTTGAAAGTTACAATGTAGATGTTTTTGGGGATGATGAGATTAAATAAATACTTATTAAGGATCTCCCTGACTGTCTGTCGTCTTTAAAGATGATACACAAAGGATATGTCTGAGTGTTTATGTGGGAAAATACTTGATTTTTTTTACAAGGTATCGAAATAATGTATCAAAATAATGTATTGTAATAACATTGTGCAGGTTCCTGCAAGACATTGTGTAGTTTCGCACCGTACAAAGGGTAAATAGTGTGAGAAAAGTGAGAGACAGGCAGACAGGCAGAGACAGACAGGTTCTTGGTGCTATGTTGAAACAGCAGGCCCAGGGAGGAGGAAGACACACAGCAAACATTTTTGTTTAATTTTGACTTGTTTTCACCTAAACACATACTTTTCCACACTTTTAATACACTCGTGTCCATTGGACCGGAACACCACATATGTAATATAAATGTGTAGGTCGGTGCATAGTGTGCATTCAATGAAAATGTGTTATTTTACATGTTCTTTGCCGAAAAGGCCAATGAATCTCAGGTTGAAAAAATTCTTAATTGTAGAATTGTTATTTTAGTAAACATTTAAAATGGGTCCCACAGACCCGAACACCACACAAGGGTTAAATTATCTTCATACTTCAGAGAAGGAAAGGGGATATTTTCTTCCACCAATAAACATCAGTGATATGAATTCTCACTAATAAATCATGGTATAGAATTCTCACTTGCTATCTCTTTCCATCTTCACCCCTGATCCATGATCCATCCATGACTTCTGAACTTCATTGATTAGCTATCTGCTTACCTTTCTTGATTTATTTAGTTTTCTTAGATTTCCTGATGTAAACGTATTCAGCATTTAGCTGCCATGCATACTGAAACTAAACTAAAGTCATCTTTCATTCTCTCCAGTCCTTCCTCTGAAGATATTAATACCCAAGTGGAAATGCCTCCTCCTTTTCCTCTGAAAACGCTGGGATTTCCGTGCCAGTAACCTTCCTGTTTAAGTATCCATCAGCATGGTCTACTTTGTGCTCGACGTACCCATCTTCCTGTTTAAGTATCCATCAGTATGGTCTACTTTGTGCTCGGCGTACCCATCTTCCTGTTTAAGTATCCATCAGCATCGTCTACTTTGTGCTCGGCGTACCCATCTTCCTGTTTAAGTATCCATCAGCATGGTCTACTTTGTGCTCGGCGTACCCATCTTCCTGTTTAAGTATCCATCAGCATGGTCTACTTTGTGCTCGGCGTACCCATCTTCCTGTTTAAGTATCCATCAGCATGGTCAACTTTGTGCTCTTTGGCGTACCCATCTTCCTGTTTA
This sequence comes from Oncorhynchus tshawytscha, assembly GCF_018296145.1. Lineage (NCBI taxonomy): Eukaryota > Metazoa > Chordata > Actinopteri > Salmoniformes > Salmonidae > Oncorhynchus > Oncorhynchus tshawytscha. The sequence continues at coordinate 10,156 of NW_024609501.1, forward strand.
AGTATCCATCAGCATGGTCTACTTTGTGCTCGGCGTACCCATCTTCCTGTTTAAGTATCCATCAGCATGGTCTACTTTGTGCTCGGCGTACCCATCTTCCTGTTTAAGTATCCATCAGCATGGTCTACTTTGTGCTCGGCGTACCCATCTTCCTGTTTAAGTATCCATCAGCATGGTCTACTTTGTGCTCGGCGTACCCATCTTCCTGTTTAAGTATCCATCAGCATGGTCTACTTTGTGCTCGGCGTACCCATCTTCGCATACGTCATGTAGCTGACTGCTCCTGGCAACTCCTTGTCCCTGAGATATTCATATTAAACATGGCCGCCACCGAGCTCATCTTCTTCCTGTGAGTTCTGGTTGTAACCACTGTCCACTTCTCGTATCTGACCTTCTACACTAGGTTGAAACCATCGTCTTCCCTTATGCTATCATCTACTGCAGCCGCCCCCTGTTCTACTGCTGTATATGTTTTGAGCACTACCTGGAGGAGGTCCACCCTGTGGTCTTCCAGAAGTTCATATCCATGAGGTACACGGTGGGGTCAGTGACAATGGTCCAAAGAGATGTAGCAGCGTTAACCTGTTATTGACACTTACCTCCCTGAGTTCCTGTTTCTGGATACAACATCCTCTTGGTGATAGTTGATCTGTTCTGCAGCCTTTCCATCCTCCCCATCTTGAAGCACCCGGAGTCCGGGCAGGGAGAGATGGAGAGAAAAGGAGGATGAAGGGGAGGAGGAGAGTGGACTCAGCGGAAGAATGTGCCAGCTCCCATTCATCATCATGTACTTTCCCAGGGCTCCGGGGTGACGTTTCCATCTCGCACTACGTGAAGTTTCCTCTAGGTACAGATCTAGGATCAGCTTCCATCCCCCCCAATCATACCCTTAACCGTTATTGGGGAAGGTGCTAAACTGACCCAAGGTTAGTGTTTAGGAGCAACTTTAACCTCCTGTCACAGCAGTCTAGATCAGAGCTGATCAATGTCTGTCCTGGAAGGACTAAACACTTCTGGTTTTCATCCTCTCCTCCTAATCAGGTACTATTTCAATCCTGGGACACCAGTTGAGTGAAATTACCTTTCAGTCTTCCAAGACCAGAATTGAACAGCCCTGGTCTAGAGCAAAGTTCAAAGTATTTAAAATAGTCCAAATAGTATTTGCAACCAGGTCTGTTGAGAAGCTGTGTCTAACCTCTAATCAGGGGCCCATCTAGAGCAGATAGAAACTGAAGATGTTCAGCTTTAATATTTGATTGTAAATCACTTCTGATCTGATTTTTATCATCTTGTTTTATCCTCCTTATAAGAAAATACCCCCAAGTGTTCATTTTGTATCACAGTAGTTTGTTACCTAAAGGATGTCCCTTTGTTACTGTTTCTCAAAACAAAACCTTTCTAACTGTTCATTTGTTAATTGGAGTGAAATGTGTTGTTTCTTCTTTAGTTTATTATTATTTGTAGGTTTTTAAGAGAGTCTTGGCTGAACTAGTTGTCACATACCTGTTTTAAACCAAGAGTGCATCTTATTTGCCTACAAACTGACACTCCTCTTGTTGGTGCTTTGGTCGACGTCTGAAATGGCACCCTATACCCTCTATAGTGCACTTCTTTTGACCAGGGCACATAGTGAATATGGTGCCATTTTGGATGCATTGTGGTCTAAATCACCACGTTCACGTGTCTCTCAGGTGTGTCAGAGCAGGACAGGGTTGGCAGAGATTTGTATATGCAGTAGTAGCTCCAGCACCACAGACACAACCACACCACACAATAGGAGAGAGGGACGCTGCGTCAGTACAGGTTAGCAAAACCTTTGTTTTTTATCAGTTTATGGAGCTTATGGCCAAATACATTAGATATGAAATATGTGAAATATTGGCAATTTATGCAGATTTATTGACACATTTGATATTTCGTCATGTTTACAAAGTGACCATCTCTATTGCATATATTACCTACAAAGGATTGTAAGAGGTTATCTTTCTTAATTTAGCTCCATCAGGTTTTTTGCTGTCTATGGTACTCAGCATTTTATATTTATTTTTCAACCAGCAGAATGAATTAACTTAACACCCTATTGGTCCAAAAAGCTTCTGAACAGATTCTACCCCCAAGCCATAAGACTGCTTAAGAGCTAATCAAATGGCTACCCAGACTCGCTACTGTTATTTTTCTATTTTTTCAACAACAAAAAAATTCATTAAAAAAATATTTTGTAAATAGTTTTTTAGCACTTATTTTTTCTTAAAACTGCATTGTTGGTAATTAAGGGCTAGTAAGGCTTGCTTTCTTGTAAGTAAGCATTTCAATGTAAACTCTACACCTGTTGTATTCGGCGCTTGCGATGAATATAATTTGATTTGATTATATACTGCAGTGGTTATAGAAGGATTATATGTGCATATATAATATGAATAAAGACTGATATTATAGCGAAAATAAATACTTTGCATGATACTGTTTCTTGAGCCTGTTGATTATCTCTCTCCCTCTCTCTCTCCCTCTCTCTCTCTCTCTCCCTGTTTGTCTCTCTCTCTCCCTCTCTCTCTCTCCCTCTCTCTCTCTCTCTCTCTCTCTCCCTGTTTATGTCTCTCTCTCTCTTTCTCACTCTCTCTTTCTCTCTCTCTCTCTCCCTCTCTCTCTCTCTCTCTCTCCCTGTTTATGTCTCTCTCTCTCTCTCTCTCTCTCTCTCTCCCTCTCTCTCTCTCTCCCTGTTTATGTCTCTCTCTCTCTCTCTCTCCCTGTTTATGTCTCTCTCTCTCTCTCTCTCTCTCTCTCACTCTCTCGCTCTTTCACTCTCTATCCCCATCCCTCTATCTCCCTCTCCCTCTCCCTTTCCCTCTCCCTCTCTCTCTTTGGCTCTTTCCCTTACAGATCCCAAGAATTTTCACACATTACAGTTTCACGCATCATTAAGATGAAAGTATATGAAGTCAATGATACGTCCAACCCTCCTCCAATCGCCCTCATTGATCCGGGTGTACAGTGTGTGAATTTGGCACATTATATCCCCATGCTTACTGCTTCCTTTTCAATCAATATCATCCTGGGTCTCCCCACCAATATCTACATACTCTGGCTGATACTGACTGGAGCTGGAGGGACAATGGCCTCAGAGTTCTTCTCTCTCAACCTGACCGTGTCTGAGATCCTCTTCTGCTTCTTTAATACCATCAGCATGGCTGGTCTCTACATCCAGTCTGGTTTTGTCCGCAAAGCTTCTCATTTTTCTTTTGGGTTCCTTTTCTCTGGTCGTCCCCTGTTCCAGTGCTGCATCTGTGTGGAGCGCTACCTGGCGGTGGTCCATCCTGTGGTCTTCCTGAAGTACAAACCCCTGAGATACAGGGTGGGGTGTTGTAGTGTTGTCTGGCTGATGGTTCTTGGGTCTTGCTGTCTATGTTTGTTTGAGTTGTTTTCACCACCTTTTGTTTACTCTCTCTTTGTCCAGACAATTATCTATTTTTTGCTGATGTCATTCTGCTGCCTCTCAGTTCTCTGGGCTCTGAAACGTCCAGGGCCGGGGGATGGGGACAGGGAGGGGACAAACAGCATTAAGATGAAGGCCTTTAAGATCATTTTGATTATCCTGGTGTATGCTGTGATATCTCATCTTCCAGTGGCATTGATGGCTCAGACTCGAAGTTACATTTCATGTATAGAGTTTTTTTCAGGAACGGCCTTTTGTTTCTGCCTCCATGTCATCTCTGGGTTTGTGCAGCCCTTCCTCTACCTCCACAGGGTTGGAAAGCTGCCCTGTATCAGAGGACTCTAAGATAAAAAGTTAAATCGCTTCACCCCATTAGTGCCTTAAAGAATGTACAATATGTCATTATATTTATGTTTTTCCATAATCAATTATGAATTGAAATATATGATTTTTTCCTAAACTGATTTTATTGTTTTCCAATTCCTGATGTTTGAATGCATTTCCAATGTAATCAGTGGCCTAAAAAGCAGGGGTTGGAACCAGTTCATAGAACAGAACAGAAAAATAAGAACGTTTTCGAGGAACAGAGTCCAAACCGGGAACGAAACTGATCTATACTGTTCTAGAACAGAAACGTAATTTTAAAAAGCATGAGAACTGATTAGTAATGCTCTCTCTCTCACATTCCAGGATGCTTTTTTTATGTCCGCAAAAACGCTCTCAAAGCGCTTTTACAAATCCCTGACTTTGTCACTCAGAAACATATTACAGTGTTTACCTGACTTCCATCTGAAAATACTTGCCAGTGAGTGTGTAGGAAAGCTGCCCTACCCCTTCTGAAGCATAGTTTAGTAGCTTCCTGAAGTTACAAACATGATTTGGTTAAGGGCGCTGTACTGCAGCGCCAGCTGTGCCATCAGAGACTCTGGGTTCGCGCCCAGGCCCTGTCGTAACCGACCGGGAGGTCCGTGGGGCGACGCACAATTGGCCTTGCGTGGTCCGGGTTAGGGAGGGCTTGGCCGGTTGGGATGTCCTTGTCTCATCGCGCACCAGCGACTCCTGTGGCGGGCCAGGCGCAGTGCGCGCTAACCAAGGTGCACGGTGTTTCCTCCGACACATTGGCGCGGCTGGCTTCTGGGTTGGATGCGCGCTGTGTTAAGAAGCATTGCGGTTGTGTATCGGAGGACGCATGACTTTCAACCTTCGTAAAAATGTAAAAAGTTTTCCTGCTCCATAGCAAGCTGCTCTATCCGCACTGATTGGTGAAGTCATTTAATGTCGATCTAAATGTAAAAAATAAATACAAATCAGAGGTTTTAAAAAGTAAATAACTTGTATTTTTTTCAACCGGTTCAGAACTTTATTTTGATGGTCAGAAAAGAGGAACAGGAACAAAAAAATTATGATTCTATTCAGAACAAAACAATTGGAAAATGATTTTGGTACCAACCCTGCTAGAAAATGATGGTTGGATTCCTCCCGCTGTAGATTTTGTTTTGATAATATTGGGTCATTTAGTTTATGTTTTCACACAGCGTAAACCAGCCCAAGTCCATAATTAGATATATAGGCCGAGCTTCAAACCGATCTAGCAGGTAGACAATGCAGCTTTAAAAGGCAACCTAACCGTGTTCATGGAGATGGTATTCAAGGTAAACACTGCACATGTTGGCTCAATTGGAAATTACCTTAAATATCAATAGCGCTACAGCGTAGTTTCACATTCAGCTGGCTAATGCAGAAAGATTCTGGCACCATACATTTACATGTGTTTTCTCTTGAAATGATGGATAATGATCATGCTTGAAAGTTCAAATGTAAATATTGTTGGGTTGATGGGATTAAATACATTATTAATAATTCAGGTGTGGTCCATTAAGTGAGGTGATGAGCAGCATCAGTTTACGGACAGGAGCAACACAGGTGTTTTAGTGGTGGTGTAAACCTGATCCTACGCTCGATCTTAAGACTGATAGACCTAAAGTAGACATCTCCTCTGCCGGCTCTACGGCCACAACTGGTGGCAAGGACAGACTGTGGGAACTACGATCTCTGGTTGACAGGACTCACTGTCCCAGTCAGGATTAAAGGTTGAGACAGTGACAGGAGTCTATACTAAACAGGAGGACTCACTGTCTCAATCAGGATTAAAGGTTTAGAAGGGACAGGGGTCGATACTAAACAGGAGGACTCACTGTCCCAGTCAGGATTAAAGGTTGAGACAGTGACAGGAGTCTATACTAAACAGGAGGACTCACTGTCTCAATCAGGATTAAAGGTTTAGAGGGGACAGGGGTCGATACTAAACAGGAGGACTCACTGTCTCAGTCAGGATTAAAGGTTTAGAAGGGACAGGGGTCGATACTAAATAGGAGGACTCACTGTCTCAGTCAGGATTAAAGGTTGAGAAGGGACAGGGGTCGATACTAAACAGGAGGACTCACTGTCTCAATCAGGATTAAAGGTTTAGAAGGGACAGGGGTCGATACTAAACAGGAGGACTCACTGTCTCAGTCAGGATTAAAGGTTGAGAAGGGACAGGGGTCGATACTAAATAGGAGGACTCACTGTCTCAGTCAGGATTAAAGGTTGAGAAGGGACAGGGGTCGATACTAAACAGGAGGACTCACTGTCTCAGTCAGGATTAAAGGTTGAGAAGGGACAGGGGTCGATACTAAATAGGAGGACTCACTGTCTCAGTCAGGATTAAAGGTTGAGAAGGGACAGGGGTCGATACTAAACAGGAGGACTCACTGTCTCAGTCAGGATTAAAGGTTGAGAAGGGACTAGGGTCGATACTAAATAGGAGGACTCACTGTCTCAGTCAGGATTAAAGGTGGAGAAGGGACTAGGGTCGATACTAAATAGGAGGACTCACTGTCTCAGTCAGGATTAAAGGTTGAGAAGGGACAGGGGTCGATACTAAATAGGAGGACTCACTGTCTCAGTCAGTATTAAAGGTTGAGAAGGGACAGGGGTCGATACTAAATAGGAGGACTCACTGTCTCAGTCAGGATTAAAGGTTGAGAAGGGACAGGGGTCGATACTAAACAGGAGGACTCACTGTCTCAGTCAGGAGTGTTTCTTAAAGGACAAGTCCATGTCGTCCCTCCCTTATTCAGTCCATTCACTTCCAATTGGCGCCTAATGAACATGACCCTCCCTGATCTGCCCTTTATTCTGAGGTAACTTGCCTATGCCTTGCCACAGGAGAAAAATCCTAACTGGGACAGTGAGTCCTCCTGTTTAGTATCGACCCTAGTCCCTTCTCAACCTTTAATCCTGCCTGAGACAGTGAGTCCTCCTGTTTAGTATCGACCCTAGTCCCTTCTCAACCTTTAATCCTAACTGAGACAGTGAGTCCTCCTATTTAGTATAGACTCCTGTCACTGTCTCAACCTTTAATCCTGACTGGGACAGTGAGTCCTGTCAACCAGAGATCGTAGTTCCCACAGTCTGTCCTTGCCACCAGTTGTGGCCGTAGAGCCGGCAGAGGAGATGTCTACTTTAGGTCTATCAGTCTTAAGATCGAGCTTAGGATCAGGTTTACACCACCACTAAAACACCTGTGTTGCTCCTGTCTGTAAACTGATGCTGCTCATCACCTCACTTAATGGACCAGCTCTTAGGTAGAATAGTGCTTGAGATATGGTAGCCAGCCCACTGCATATGCATAGTACTAGTTGATAAGTGGTCAATGATTGGTAACCTGGTTTACATAGATTAGTAGTTGTGGTCATTGTAGATGGGTGGTTGTGGTGAGGTTAGAGAACCAGTTGTATCTAGATAAGTTGAAGATATGGTAACCAGTAGATGACGTTGATGATGTTAAACAGTGGTAGAGGAGAACTCCAAAAAATCAAATAGTAGTACATTCTTAGAAAAAAAAGAAGAACTTTGAATCTCTGCGAACGTAGAACCATAGGGGAACCCTTTTTGGTGATGGGTAGAACCCTGTATGTAAGGTTCTTCAAATAACCCCCCTTCAAAAACTGGTTTTGCTTTGTCATTATTTTGTGTAGATTGATGAGAAGACGAAAAAAAATCATGATTTTTAGAATAAAGCTGTAACGTAACAAAATGTGGAAAAAGTGAAGGGGTCTGAATACTTTCCGAATGCACTGTATCAGAAAAATCAGAAAAGTATTTTTATCATAGTGTAAGAAAAATGTTTAAACCCCCTAGAGTCGATTTCCGCAGCAAACGAAAATCTAATCTAATATACTAAATCTATTTTTTTTTTTAAAGTGATAATCCCTTTCAAAATCTTAAACTAGAGTTATCTGGGGTTTTTGGACTATCTGTTGAATTGTTTTACGAAGGCCATAGCAAGGATCATTTAGCTATTTGATTTGGAATTTTAAGAAGTAATTGAAAAATCTATTCAGTTATTTGATGAAACATTGAATGTGTCCTTACTGTCATTAACTGGTACAGAGGGACCTTCAGAGGAGTCTAATGAGGCAGTGGATGTCCTAGAGCAAAACAACCAACATGTACGTGTTCGTGAGAGACTTACCTTTCCACATATTAGTGTGTAGCCCAAACTGTTCGGATGCTACAGACAGAAATTGGCAGATCGGATGTACCGACTTTAGACGAGTCCCACTTTTTTTGGGGTCGTAAAAAGCAAAACAGAGAACACCATTGTGTTCGTGAGAGTCCCATCTTTTCATAGAGGGGTCAATATTTTTTAGGCCAAACCATTCTGACGCTATAGATGTTATTTTCTCATGGTCAGACAAACACAGGTCTAGCTCTACCACCTTTCACCGCAGATGCAGAAGTACGACATCAATGGATTGAGAGCCATACAAGGCAACAACCAAAAACAGATTTCTCTATTTTAAACTGACTGATTGTGATGGGGATTGTTTTATTATGCTAATTAGATTTCCACGGGGCCACAGGGAATTCACTCTAGGGGGTAACAGAAAAATCTTGTACTATGATTTTTTACATTCAAAGCAACTGGGAAAAATCCATGGAAGGCATTAATGTCACCTTAGCTTGCTACATAACATCTGAGTGATAGGAAGCACGAGCACTACGACAACGAGAGTAGACATGTCAACACATGACTGCTGTCTGACCACACACAAATACGATTTGGTCACTAGTAACTTACTGTTGGGACAGTCAGTATTCCAAAACTGATTTGAAAAACAAAACTGATTTGAGAATTAAGGCCTGAAGTGTGAAAAGGATTGACAAAACCTCCTGAATCAATCATAGACTGTGTATGGCCATTAGGTCCTGACAAACACAATCATTTGCATAGGTGTAATGACCTGCTGCACCTGTTTGTGACTCACAGGTGTTCGAGCTGGGACTAATAGACCTGACTTGTGTTCAGGACACACCAAATGGAAAACGGGTTAAAAAAACTAAGATGATCATCGTTATTGGATAATGGTAGGAAGTCCCTTCTCCATTTCCATTTGTTTTATTCCTGTTATGTTGTGTCTGTTTTGTATGAACCAGCATTCAGTTCTTGATGGACACAGACTTTCCAGGAGAGAGAAGACCTCCATCAGTCAAGGTTTGAAATTGTTATTTTTCCTCTTCAAAATCAGAATTGTTGTTGAAGAAGATGTATTAAGTTCACTTCTGAGGTTTTCCCTTTAGTTTTCAGTGCAAGTTCTGGAATTCAACAATGTTTCATAGCAGAAAAAAATTGATATGGCATAATTTAGCCATTTTTGTTATGAATATCTTACAGGAATTTGTATTTTCAGTTTGTATTGAGGAAACACCTTAAAATGCTATTTAAATGTGCTGTTTATTGTATGATCTGGTGTTGATAGTTAATTTAATGCATTTATCCCTCTCTCTTTCTCTGTCTCTCTCTTTCACACTCTCTCTCATTCACTCTCTTTCTTCCTTCCACAGTGATGTTGGGACATCAAAGCTGGTACTTCCAGCAAACTGAGCTTTGTAAAAAAAAAAAAAAAAACTATTTCAACCATTCCTCTGTCCTCTCTGGCTATGTGGAGTACGCTTCCTCTATCAGCACTGCAATGCAGTCAACCTCATCCTCAATCTTCCCACGTCCTGTGGGTGATGTGAGTGGACGATGGCCTCAAAGATCTTCTCTCTCAACCTGGCTGTATCTGAGATCCTCTACTGCCTGTGTGCTGTCTTCTTCTTTGTCTACATACACCTCCCTATTCCCTCTCTCCTAGTCTCTCCTCTGGTTGGACCCTGTTCCAGTTCTGTATATGTTTTGAATGCTGGCGGTGGTCCATCCTGTTGTCTTCCTGAAGTACAAACTCCTCAGATACATGTTCTGGGTTAGTCTGGTTGGTTGTAATCATGTTCTGTCTTCTTCTTTGTCTACATACACCTCCCTATTCCCCCTCTCCTAGTCTCTCTGATCAGACCCTGTTCCAGTGCTGTATATGTTTCAAACACTACCTGGCGGTGGTCCATCCTGTGGTCTTCCTGAAGTACAAACTCCTCAGATTCATGTTCTGGGTTAGTCTGGTTGGTTGTAATCATGTTCTGTCAAAGGGCCTAAATGTTATATATTATGCGCCTGTGGGTGAAATACTGGTCTTATTTTAATTTATGTTATTCTGCTGCCTCTGTTTTCAGGGCCGCCCATGCATGGCACAAGAAATCAGGTGAGGAGCACTTTTATTTTAGAACAGTTCAATGCACAACGAACCATTGGACACGGGGAGGAGAGGAGACAACAGAGAATGGTACAACACCAGACACAAACATACAATTTTGCTGTATTCCCAAAAACCATATTGAACCATCAGAAGTCTCCCTCCTGCATCGTGGTCTGTCTTTTGTTCCAATTAATGACTTTCAGAAATCTTTCAGAAATATCACATTACGGGAGTGATGGTTTGACTTCCCTTCCTGTAGATTTTGTTTTGTTCATTTTTATTATTGAGACCTAGGTCTCATTTGCAAATGTGCCCTGGGAATAATACAGAAATTTAAACACAAAAATATATTATATTAACAATCAAATAAAACAAACACATTTATCAATGTACAAATCCCTTGACTTTCTCCTAAACTGATCCAGAGACAACAACACATTGGAGATTATTCCACATGACAGGGTCCTGGTAGGAAAAGGCAGATTTACACAACTCTGTGGATACACGTGGAGTCTCCATCATTAACCAACCCTGTCATTGTTGTAATCAGAGTTTATATATTTCAACAATGATGTTAAGTTAAGTAAATTGGTAGTTTATTGAGTAAGGCTTTATAAACAAAAACAGAATAATGAAGTGACCTACAGTTGAAGTCGGAAGTTTACATACACCTTAGCCAACAACATTTAAACTCAGTTTTTCACAATTCCTGACATTTAATCCTAGTAAAAATTCTCTGTCTTAGTTCAGTTAGTGTCACCACTTTATTTTAAGAATGTGACATGTCAGAATAATAGTAGAGAGAATGAATTATTTCAGCTTTTATTTCTTTCATCACATTCCTGGTGGGTCAGAAGTTTACATACACTCAATTAGTATTTGGTAGCATTGCCTTTAAATTGTTTAACTTGGGTCAAACGGTTTGGGTAGCCTTCCACAAGCTTCCCACAATAAGTTGGGTGAATGTTGGCCCATTCCTCCTGACAGAGCTGGTGTAAATGAGTCAGGTTTGTAGGCCTCCTTGCTTGCACATGCTTTTTCAGTTCTGCCCACACATTTTCTGTAGGCTTGAGGTCAGGGCTTTGTGATGGCCACTCCAATATCTTGACTTTGTTGTCCATTTTGCCACAACTTTGGAAGTATGCTTGGGGATATTGTCCATTTGGAAGACCCACTTGCGACCAAGCTTTAACTTCCTGACTGATGTCTTGAGATGTTGCTTTAATATATCCACATAATTTTCCTTTCCTCATGATGCCATCTATTTTGTGAAGTGCACCAGTCGCTCCTGCAGCAAAGCACCCCACAACATGATGCTGACCCCTCCGTGCTTCAAGGTTGGGATGGTGTTCTTCGGCTTAGAAGCCTCCCCCTTTTTCCTCCAAACATAATGATGGTCATTATGGCCAAACATTTCTATTTTTGTTTCGTCAGACCAGAAGACATTTCTCCAACAGTACGATCTTTGTTCCCATGTATGTAGTCTGGCTTTTTTATGGGGGTTTAGGAGCAGTGGTTTCTTCCTTGCTGAGCGGCCTTTCAGGTTATGTCGATATAGGACTCGTTTTTACTGTGGATATAGATACTTTTGTACCTGTTTCCTCCAGCATCTTCACAAGGTCCTTTGCTGTTGTTCTGGGATTGATTTGTACCTTTCCTACCAAAGTACGTTCATCTCTAGGAGACAGGACATGTCTCCTTCCTGAGCGGTATGACGACGGCGTGGTCCCATGGTGTTTATACTTGCGTACTATTGTTTGTACAGATGAACGTGGTACCTTCAGGCGTTTGTAAATTTCTCCTGAACCAGACTTGTGGAGGTGTACATTTTTTGCTGATGTCTTGGCTGATTTCTTTTGATTTTCCCATGATGTCAAGCAAAGAGGCACTGAGTTTGAAGGTAGGCCTTGAAATACAGCCAAAGATACACCTCCAATTGACTCAAATTATGTCAATTAGCCTATCAGAAGCTTCTAAAGCCATTTGATAATTTTCTGGAATTTTCCAAGCTATTTAAAGGCACAGTCAACATATTGTATGTAAACTTCTGACCCACTGGAATTGTGATACAGTGAATTATAAGTGAAATAGTCTGTCTGTAAACAATTGTTGGAATAATGACTTGTGTCATGCCAAAGTGGATGTCCTAAACGACTAGCCAAAACTACAGTTTGTTAACAAGAAATTTGTGGAGTCGTTGAATAACGAGTTTTAATGACTCCAACCCAACTTCTGACTTCAACTGTACGTTTATAGCGAGGTCCAACCAGCTTGATGAGAAAGGATGCAGTGGTGAGTGTCTGTCAGATGTTTTACCTTGAAGTGCACTATTATTAATTGTGTCCAAAGGCTTCATAACACTGTTAGCTGCATTCATGTTTATAATATCACCATCATCTATAACAGGAATGAATGATCTGTTTTCTACTATTTAATGAAAGGCAAGCCCTATTCCTACAGGAGAAGCCCAACTTAACTCTTAATTTCTTGACTAACTCTCAAATTGTCCATATTTTGCAAGAAAATTGTGATATAGGCCGGGACTCAAACAAATCTCCCTTGTAGACAATGCAGCTTTTAAAGGTAATGGTACCACGTTCGTGGAGATGGTATTCAAGGGAAATGCTGCACATGTCGGCTCAATTTGAAATGACCTTTAAAATGTCAAGCATGGTAACGCATTTAACATATTGAATCCCGTCCATAATGTACTTGTTGTAAATAGACCTAGTGTCATTCTGTTTAAACTAGATTAAATACATCCTTAATTATGATCTTCCTGTCAGTCTGTCTTCTTTAAAGAGGATAATTAAAGGATATGTCTGTATATTTATAATAAATAATAACAATAACTATAATAACAAATACAATTATATATATTATATTTTTCCATTAAATCAATGGTCAGTTCCAGCTATAATGGTGTCATGAAATTTACATTCTTCTGCACTGACCACCATGTTGTGTAACTAGGGCCTCGAGTTTATCCTGACTTTTTGACCTGACCTGGTTTGGAGAAAATCAGGGCCCTAACCATCCATAACACATTCTACACAGCACAGCATATTCTCTCCAACCATATAAAACATCACTTAGTGTTGTCATAACCAGTGGAAAACATTTGCATGTCAGGTGTGGTCCATCTAGTGAGGTGATGGACAGCATCAGTTTGCAGACCGGCAAAATACAGGTGTCTGAGTGGGGGTGGCTGAGGGTGTGGTTGTAGGTGAAGGAGGGAGGGAGGGAGGGCAGGAGGGAGCAAGAGAGAGAGAGAGAGAGAGAGAGAGAGAGAGAGAGAGACACACACACACACATGTTCTCTCTGTTTGGAGGGAGGTTAAGGTTAAGTTATGGTTCAAACTCTCATTCTGAATGGTTGTGAGAGTTAAAGTTTGAGATAGGGTTCAAATAAAAAAATAGAAAAACCAGTGTCCCCGACTGATCACGAGTCATGGGATTACGCTCATAACCCCCAACCAAAGCGTACTTGTTGGTAATTGTTGCCCACAATGGCCTGTTTAAAAGGAATTTCCCGACATCCTCAAGACATGGATAGGCATCCAATCCCCCTGTGGACACTGGACTGTATCGGGTGTATCAGGTGTCTCTGGGGAAGAGGTGATTGAGTCCTCCAAGAATAGATTTTCTTTCGGGTAATGTAATTTTGTAAAAATGTATAATTTCTTTCACCTCATTAGAACATTCCGAAATATGGAACACAGTTTTTTTTGAATCTCAAGAGAAAAATGACTTTTAACGGTGACAATTAAAGTAACAGTGTTGACCGTTGAATGCACGCTTAACAAAATAATTGTACTAGTTATTTTCCTACAATCTGACATTCCAAGTCAGAGCTCTGGTCGACTTCTAAAATGGCAACCTATACCCTATATTTATTTATTTTATTTTAGTTCAACTTTATTTAACTAGGACTCTAGTCAAAAGTAGTGCACTTTAAAAGGAATAGGGTACCATTGTAGATACACTGTGGTCTACATCCGCAGGTTGAGATGACACGACAAGCAGGTGTGGCAGGGCAGGGCAGAGATTTGGATATTTAGTGTGAGGTCATCAGTTCCAGCACCTGTGACAGACACAACCCACCACACCTCAGAGGACAGAGACGCTGAATCAATAGGCTACAGGTGAGTTAAATAGTTTCATTTGTATTTTTAAATTATAATTTTTCATTTTGAATTTCATTCATCTCAACTGATATAGATTGATGTAGCTTGTGAGCAAAACTATTGTAATATTAGGAATTTATACAAATATATCGACATATTTTGATATTTCGTCATGTTTACAAAGTGATCATCTCTATTGATTATATGATCTACAAAGGCTGGTAAGAGAGTATCTGTATTCATTTAGCTTCATTAGGTTTTGTGTGTGTTTCATTGTGATTTTGGCACAGCTGCACACCTAGTTGATGGTACTCAGTGTTTTTAGTACATTTTTCATCCAATGTAAAAAATAATCTGTCATTACCAGAATAATAGTGTATCAACACCCTGTTGCCGTGGGTACAGAATGATTATATGTGCATATATAAGATGAGTAAAGACTGCAATTATAGACAGATAAATAGTTTACATGATCATGTTGCTTGTAAAAAATATCCTCCTCTGTTTCTGTACCTCTCTCTCTCCCTTTCTATCCCTCCCTTTCCCTCTCTCTCTCCCTTTCTATCCCTCCCTTTCCCTCTCTCTCTCCCTTTCTATCCCTCCCTTTCCCTCTCTCTTCCTCTCTGTACCTCTCTCTCTCCCTTTCTATCCCTCCCTTTCCCTCTCTCTCCTTCTCTCTGTACCCCTCTCTCTCCCTTTCTATCCCTCCCTTTCCCTCTCTCTCCTTCTCTCTGTACCCCTCTCTCTTCCTCTCTGTACCTCTCTCTCTCCCTTTCTATCCCTCCCTTTCCCTCTCTCTCCTTCTCTCTGTACCCCTCTCTCTCCCTTTCTATCCCTCCCTTTCCCCTCTCTTCCTTCTCTCTGTACCCCTCTCTCTCCCTTTCTATCCCTCCCTTTCCCTCTCCCTCTCTCCCTTTCTATCCCTCCCTTTCTCCCTCTCTCTCCCTTTCTATCCCTCCCTTTTCCCTCTCTCTCTCCCTTTCTATCCCTCCCTTTTCTCTCCCTTTTCTATCCCTTTCTATCCCCTTTCCCTCTCTCTCCCTTTCTATCCCTCCCTTTCCCTCTCTCTCCTTCTCTCTGTACCCCTCTCTCTCCCTTTCTATCCCTCCCTTTCCCTCTCTCTCCTTCTCTCTGTACCCCTCTCTCTTCCTCTCTGTACCTCTCTCTCTCCCTTTCTATCCCTCCCTTTCCCTCTCTCTTCCTCTTTGTTTCCCTCCTTCCCCCCATTTTGCTCTATTTTTTGGTGTGCTTTCTTGTGGTTCTAACTAGGCTGCACACCTAGTTGACAGGATTCAGAGATTCATATGTTTTTCAAACAGGGTAAAAAAGAAGTGTCTTTACCAAACACCCTATTAGACTGGTAACATAATTATTATATGTGCATATATAATATGAATAAAGACTGGTATTATAGCGAGAGAAATACTTTGCATGAACCTGTTGTTTATATAACAATCCTCCTCTCCCTCACTCTCTCTTCTCTCTCCCCATCTCTCTCCCGCTCACTCCCTCCTTCTCTACATCTCTCTCTCTCTCTTTAGATCTTTCCTTTACAGATCTCAAGAACTTTCTCACATTACAATTACATACATCGTTGAGATGAACTTAACTAAAGTCAATGATACGTTCACATCTCCTCCTGTCTCGCTCATTGATCCGGAAGAAAAGGCTTTCCTTGTGGCATACTTATTCCCCTTTGTTACTGCTTCCCTTTCAATCAACATCATCCTGGGTCTCCCCACCAATATCTACATCCTGTGGCTGATACTGACTGGAGCAGGAGGGACGATGGCCTCAGAGTTCTTCTCTCTCAACCTGACCGTGTCTGAGATCATCTTCTGCCTCTTTAACTCTGTCAGCATGGCTGAACTCTACATCCAGTCTGATTTTATCGCAAAAGTTGCTGTTTTTTCCTATGGGTTTGTTTTCACTGGCCGTCCCCTGTTCCTGTCCTGCATCTGTGTAGAGCGCTACCTGGCGGTGGTCCATCCTGTGGTCTTCCTGAGATACAAACCCCTGAGATACAGGGTGGGGTGTTGTAGTGTTGTCTGGCTGATGGTTCTTGGGTTCTGCTGTTTATCTTTGTTTGCTAACTATTTACCAGTGTTCTTCTACTCTATATTTACCCAATCACTGATCTATTTTTCTCTGATGTCATTCTGCTGCCTCTCAGTTCTATGGGCTCTGAAACGTCCAGGGCCGGGGGATGGGGACAGGGAGGGGACAAACAGCATTAAGATGAAGGCCTTTAAGATCATTTTGATTATCCTGGTGTATGCTGCAGTGTCTCAACTCCCAATGGCATTGATGGCACAGACTAAAAGTTACATTCCCTACATAGACTTTTTTACAGGCATGTCTATTTGTTTGTGCATTGTTATAATCTCTGGGTTTGTGCAGCCCCTCCTCTACCTCCACAGGGTTGGGAAGCTGCCCTGCATCAGAAGTCTCTAAAACATGAAGTCAAATCTCTTCAACCATTAGTGCTTTAGAAAATGTACAATATGTCATTATATTTCTGTCCTATGTTTTTTTAAATATTAAATTGTGATTGTTTTCCAATTCATGATGTTTGAATCTATTTCCAACGTAATCAGTAGACTAGAAAGTGAGGGTTTGATTCCCCGCCCTGTCGATTTTGTTTGGTAATATTGGGTCTGCAGTTTATATACCCACATAATGTGTAAACCAGCCTAAGCACTTCTCAAGTCTTCCATATTTAGCAGGAAAATGTGGATATATAGGCCGGGATTCAATCCAATCGCACTTATAGACGACGTCGCTTTTAAAGCCAACGGTACTGCATTCGCAGACATGAGATTGAAAGTAAATGTTGCACGTCAGCTCAATTTGAAATGACCTTAAAATATAAAGTTTGATATAGTGTGGTTTTGTTTTGAATCCCGGCTATAATATACTTGTTTATAAATAGACCTGGTGTCATTCTGTTTCAACTTTAGTGTGATACTTTATTGGAAGAGAGACAGACAATTCAGTTGACTAAGGCAGAAACAGACTGGCACCAAACATGCACATGTGTTTTCTCTTGAAATGATAGATGATGGTGCTTGAAAGTTACAATGTAGATATTGTTGGGGTTGATCTGATTCAATAAATAATTATTAAGGAGCTCCCTGTCTGTCTGTCTGTCTTCTTTAACGATGATAAAGGATATCCCTGTATATTTATATAAAAAATAACTAATTATAATATCAAACAAGGTAACAGTAAACATGTTATCCCCCACGAATGATGCAGCAACCCCAATTAGTGACAACAATTCGAGATCAAACGAGAAAAGATATCCTTGTTAAAAATGTTTGATTTCAGTTGATTACTATATCGTCCCCCTTGGTGTAACGGATCTCGTCCTCCTCTTCTGAGGAGAAGTAGCGAGAAGGATCGGAGGACCAATGCGCGGCGTGGTAAGTGTCCATAATGTTTAATCAAAACACAACAGACCACTGGAACAAAACAATAAATGTGAATAAACGAAACAGTCCCGAAACCCCCAAATCAAAAGTGAAACCAGGCTACCTAAGTATGATTCTCAATCAGGGACGACGATCGACAGCTGCCTCTGATTGAGGACCATACTAGGCCGAACACAGAAATCCCAAATTATAGAAAAACGAACATAGACAACCCACCCAACTCACGCCCTGACCATACTAAAACAAAGACATAACAAAGGAACTAAGGTCAGAACGTGACACTTGGGCCTATCAGTTTAAGTAAATGACGGATCTCTATAGCAAGACGCATCTTTTAGCCAGTTTTCATAGAAATCGCGCCAGTGCTGACTGAGATATCGTGTGTGACTGACGGGCGGATGGAATGTGACCGATCCATAGTCTCCTCCCTGATTTAATTGTGGGGGACAATACAATAATCATGTTTCTATATATTTATCCTTGAAATCAGTGGGCAATTCCAGCTATAATGCACTAATCACCATATTGTGTAACTAGGTCCTGGAGATTTCCTGGCCTTTTGACTTGACCTGGTCTGGAAAAACTTGGGTCCCTATCCATCCATAACGCATTCTACACTGCACGGCATATTCTCTTCAACCATACTAAACATCACGTAGTGTTGTCATAACCAGTGGAAAACATCTGCATGTCAGGTGTGGTCCATTAATTGAGGTGATGGGTGGCATCAGTTTACGAACAGGAGAAACACAGGTTACTTGGTGAGGGTGCATGAAGGTGTAGCTGTTGGGGATGGAAGGAGGGAGGGGGAGGGGGGGGGGGAGGGAGGGAGGGAGGGAGGGAGGGAGGGAGGGATGTGTCCTCTGGTTGGCCAATAAAATGACCTTATTGGATGCAGAAGTTTCACCTTTACCTCCATGTTTTTATCATGCCCAGAGTCAGTCATTCCAATCCAGTACTCATCATCATAGCAGCAAACTAGAACACAATAACTCTGCCAGGAACCAGCAGCTTCCATCACTTCGTTACACTCTTCAAAAGCCTCATAGGTGCAGAGAGAGTTTGCAGTGACACAGATGATGCCATTAAGTTTGACTTGGTCCTCGGGAAACCCATAGATCTGATTTTGATCTGATTTTCTATTGTCTAGTTTGCTGCTATGATGATGAGTGCTGGATTGGAAATGCCGATGCTGTGGATGATAAAAACATGGACGTGAAGTTGAAATGAATCCGTCCAAGTTATCCAGCAAGATCCTATTCTTGGCCAAACAGAGAGGACACATGTTGTGTACCAAAAACAAGCATCATCTGCACCATCAAGGAACCAACCACTGCAACTGGTCACCAATATGATTTGGGATGTAGCAACATCACCACAATAGAAGATGCAATGAAGAAAGAAAGTGAAAGAATGAAATGAAGAATGAGTAGCCCTCAAAGCAGTTCTTAGTTTTCTTTGGGCAAATACATTGTTCTAATTTTAACTATTCACTCTGCATTTATAAATGATTATCATTTGAAGGTTCAGCCTTGAATTAACATTGAGTGGGCGTTCTTCACACCTTTTTCAACTAATAGTAGAAACAGCACCAGAACATGGTAATATTAGGAACAGCACCAGAACATGGTTATATTAGGAACAGCACCAGAACATGGTAATATTAGGAACAGCACCAGAACATGGTAATATTAGGTTGTATGATGCTACATAAACTTAGAAACTTCAATGACTGATTTCTCTGAACAGGGGAAAATAACCATCACCAAATTCACAGAGGATGCATGAAATACTATGAAGACACAATACTACTAGCCACAGCTTTGTACTACTTGTCAGACATAGAGAATGAATCAGGTATACTGGCCGTTGTGGTGGGCTTGGTGTGGGGTTTTGGGGGTTCTGTGGGTGGCTTTTTTACCGTTAATTTGGATTCCTCACATTTTAATCATTGTTAAGAAGAGGTTTGGTCCAAATCTAATGTAAGGTACTATGTTTATTGAATATTATAGGTATCCTATAAATGTAAATGGCCAATTTGGGTGCAATCAATTCACTTAATTTGTCTTTCAACAAAACAATGTTGCAGGAATGCTTATCTTATCTGTTTATAACTACAGCAACTACAGTGCTGTGAAAAAGTCTTTGCCACCATCCTGGTTTCTTATTTTTTGCACATTTGTCACACTTAAATGTTTCAGATCATCAAACTAAATGAAATATTACACAATGATAACCGAAGTAAACACAAAATGCAGTTTTTAATTGATCATTTTATTTATGAAGGGAAAAAAGTGAGGTAGGCCAAAAGAACTCAAAAAGCAAGACATCGTGCCGCGATCCAAAGAAATTCAGGAACAGATGAGAAACAAAGTAATTGACATCTATCAGTCTGGAAAGGGTTACAAAGCCATTTCTAAAGCTTTGGGAACCACGGTGAGAGACGTTATCCCAAATGGAGAAAGTGTTGAACAGTGGTGAACCTTCTCAGGAGTGGCCGGCCTACCAAAATTACCCCAAGAGCGCAGCGACGACTCATCCAAGAGGTCACAAAAGAACCCACAACAACATCTAAAGAACTGCCGGCCTCATTTGCCTCAGTTAAGGTCAGTGTTCATGACTCAACCGTAAGAAAGAGACTGGGCAAAAATGGCATCCATGGCAAAACGAACGTAAAGGCTTGTCTCACTTTTGGCAAAAAACATCTTGATGATCCCCAAGACTTTTGGGGAAATATTCTGTGGACTGATGAGACAAAGTTGAACTCTTTGGAAGGTGTGCGTCCCGTTACATCTGGTGTAAAAGTAACACAGCATTTCAGAAAAAGAACATCACACCAACAGTCAAATATGGTGCTGGTAGTGTGATGGTCTCGGGCTGCTTTAGAACCTGGACAACTTGCTGTGATTGATGGAACCATGAATTCTGCTCTCTCACAAAAAATCATGAAGGAGAATGTCCGGCCATCAGTTTGTGACCTCAAGCTGAAGAGCCCTTGGGTTCTGCAGCAGGACCATGACCAAAACACACCAGCAAGTACTCCTCTATAAACTGGTCATCTCTGTATAGCCGTCACAAGACCCACTGGTTGATGGTTATTTATAAAACCCTCTTATGCCTCACTCCCCCCTGTCTGAGATACCTACTGCAGCCCTCATCCTCCACATATAACACCTGTTCTGCCCGTCACGTTCTGTTAAAGGTCCCCAAAGCACACACATCCCTGGGTCGCTGCTCTTTTCAGTTCACTGCAGCTAGCAACTGAAACGAGCTGCAACAAACAGGACAGTTTAATCTCAATCTCTTCATTCAAAGACTCAATCATGGACACTCTTACTGACAGTTGTGGCTACTTTGTGTGATATATTGTTGTCGCTACCTTCTTGACCTTTGTGCTGTTGACTGTGCCCAATAATGTTTGTACCATGTTTTGTTGTGTGTCATGTGTTGCTGCCTTGCTATGTTGTCTTAGGTCTCTCTTTGTGTAGTGTTGTATTGTCTCTCTTGTTGTGATGTGTGTTTTGAATATTGTATTTATTATTATTCAATCCCAGGCCCCGTCCCCGCAGGGGCCTTTTGGTAAGCAGTCATTGTAAATAACAATTAGTTCTTAACTGACTTGCCTAGTTAAATAAAGGTTAAATAAAAAACACATGAAAATAAAAATAATTGCATGCCCATGACATCAACCTCTCAGTTGATGCGCTGAGGTAGATATATGACGACTGATATAGCGGGCTGGGGGAACTTAACGACGAAACGGAAGTCCCCCGTGAGCGTCTTGATGGAATGTAGTGAGTTGGCTAGCTTGATAGCAAATTAGCTGTAAAGTCGACGAATTGTCCTGTCAAACATTGAAGATATATCGAGTGGTCTTTAAATATTTATCCAACGATGCCAGGTAGCTACGTTTTTGTTGCGCATTCCAGATACAATTTGACCTGAATCGTGTGTGCATATCACGCTGTTAGCCTTCGAGCTAAGTTTGATTTAGCTTGTTTCTACCGCTACCAGCTAGCTACCTGCTAACAGTTTTATAGCTAGCTATAAAGACAATCCAAGGTAGTAAGAAGGCTTTGCTAGTTACAGGTGACATAACACTAAGTCTGTACATCAAAAATAGCTTGCTAGCCAAGTTTGATCCAATATGCGTGTTTTTATATATTTCAAGTTAGTTAGCTCGCTAGCCAAGTAGCTTTCTTGCTCGCTAGTAACGTTAGTATGCCAAAGCCTTTTTCATAGGGTGATTGCACGATGTGTTAGTTATCTAGTGAATGCTAACTTAAATAACTCGTTTAATCAGTGACTTGATGGCTACAGTAAATTTAGTCGAAACTACAACCTTTTTTTTAGCCAACTTAAGCAGCCTGAAAATAATTTGTGATATCTAGTTAGCTAGTCCGTGCTAGTTTTCTGAGTTCGCTAGCTACGTAGTTAGCTAACGTTGTGTACCAACTAGCAAACTACCTAACGTTGTTTACCAAGTAGTAAGCTAGCTACTGTAACTAGCTCACTAGCAAACTGCCAATAGTCAAAATAGGATTTGTGCTGCGATGAACGGTAATGTTAGCTGTAACTAACGTTACTCCAGCTAATTGTCTGGCTGGCTTGTTGCAGCTGTGACACGCAGGTAGGCCTCGCTCCATGTGGGGTTTGTCATCACTTTTTTTCTCGTGACATGTGCATCCTTCAATGCTGACGATACAGGTAACGCGTTAGCTAGGTATTGTTGAGTTATAACGGTAGGAACTGGCTAGCTAGTAATTGTATCCACGTCAGCTGTAAGCGCAGCCACTGACTCGCTACTCTGGTCTACTTTAAACTAGCAAGTAGTAAGTAAAATAATGAAGTATGCACTTTATTTGCGTTTTGGCAATATACATTTGTTCATGTGTGGGTAGATAACGGTTTAACTTTCTACTCTTATGTTTTAGCTATGTTTTTTGACCTTAGTGTTTATTAAACACGTAATTTATTCAGTTTACCCAAGCTGAGCTTTACTCTCAATTTGAAAGCCATTTGCCTCATTTTAAAGTGGGTTGCCATTTATGCATGCGTGAAATCGTTAACCCTACAGAGCCTGCGGAGATGAACAGTCCTGAGATGGCGAAAACACCAGGAGGCAGCAGTGCCCCCGGGAAAGAGAACGTGGCCAATGGGCACAAGGAGGGAGAGGTGGGCAACAACAACAACCCCTTCGCTGACTACATGTGGATGGAGAACGAGGAGGATTACAACAGACAGGTCAGTGATTTTAGGACCACTCTTTATGTACATACATATGTACGTATGCACACAGGTGCACACACAGACATACAGACTCGGTGATGGACAGAGGGACACCCACACAGATGTACAGACCACACACACACTAAAAGGTGAGGAATGTTGCCCTGGATAGATATGGCCTGGCATTGTACACAGATCTAGGATCAGGTTACTCTACTCTCAGGATCACGGGGCATGTTCACTCTTCCTTGCAGGTTTTCTCAAGCTCTGTTAAGTTAGATGGGGAGCGGCAGCCAAAGAGTTACATTTTTCCCATCAGACCACAGAATTGTTTGCCTTGTGCTCTGTCTTTCACATGCCTTTTTGCAAACTCCAGCCATGCTGTCATGTGCCACTCTCCCATAAAGCCCAAATTGGTGAAGTGCTGTAGAGACTGTTGTCCTTCTGGCAGGTTCTCCCTTCTTGCCAGGTTGTTCAGTTTGGTCGAACGGCCAGCTCTAGGCAGAGTGGGTAGTTCCATATTCCCTTCCCCAGATATATGCCTCATCACAATTTTATCTTGGAGATCTACGGACAGTTCCTTGGACTTCATGCTATAGTTTCTACTCTGACATGCACTGTCATGACATAGACTGACCAGGTGAAAGCTATGATCCCTTATTGATTTAACTTGTTAATTCCACTTCAATAAGTGTAGATGAAGGGGAGGAGATGGCTTAAATAAGGGGTTTTGAAGTTTGAGACTATTGAGACATAGATTGTGTATGCCATTCAGAGTAGTGTTATATACCAGTACCACGGTACCAAAACGGCATGATACTTATGACACCAACATTTTTAGAATACCGTATTACTGTTTCATATGATAAGACCACATTTTTTCGGCCCGACCGATCTAAAGAACCAACTGACGCCTGTCAGTTTTCTTAATTTCAGTAATAAAAAAATGTAACTCAGCAAAAAAGAGACACGTCCCATTTTCAGGACAATGTCTTTCAAAGATCATTTGTAAAAATCCAAATAAGTTCACAGATCTTCATTGTAAAGGGTTTAAACACTGTTTCCCCACGCTAGTTCAATGAACCATAAAATATGAATATGAACATGCACCTGTGGAACGGTCGCTAAGACACTAACAGCTTACAGACGGTAGGCAATTAAAGTCACAGTTATGAAAACTTAGGACACTAAAGAGGCTTTTCTACTGACTCTGAAAAAATCACCCAAAAGAAAGATGCTCAGGGTCCCTGCTCATCTGCGTGGATGTGCCTTAGGCATGCTGCAAGGAGGCATGAGGACTGCAGATGTGGCCAGGGCAATAAATTGCAATGTCCATACTGTGAGACACCTAAGACAGCCTTACAGGGAGACAGGACAAACAGCTGATTGTCTTCGCAGTGGCAGACCACGTGTAACAACACCTGCACAGGATCGGTACATCTGAACATCACACCTGCGGGACAGGTACAGGATAGCAACAACTGCCCTAGTTACACCAGGAATGCACAATCCCCCCAATCAGTGCTCAGACTGTCCGCAACAGGCTGAGAGAGGCTGGACTGAGGGCTTGTAGGCCTGTTGTAAGGCAGGTCCTCACCAGACATCACCGGCAACAACGTTGCCTATGGGTACAAACCCACCATTGCTGGGCCAGACAGGACTGGCAAAAAGTGCTCTTCACTGACAAGTCGCGGTTTTGTCTCACCAGGGGTGACAGTCAGTTTTGCGTTTATCGTCGAAGGAATGAGCGTTGCACCGAGGCCTGTTCTCTGGAGTGGGATCGATTTGGAGGTGGAGGGTCCATCATGGTCTGGGGCGGTGTGTCACAGCATTATCAGACCTAGCTTGTTGTCATTGCAGACAAGCTCAACGCTGTGCGTTACAGGGAAGACATCCTCCCTCATGTGGTACCCTTCCTGCAGGCTCATCCTGACATGACCCTCCAGCATGACAATGCCACCAGCTACACTGCTTGTTCTGTGCATGATTTCCTGTAAGACAGGAATGTCAGTGTTCTGCCTTGGCCAGCGAAGAGCCCGGATCTCAATCCCATTGAGCACGTCTGGGACCTGTTTAACCAGAGGGTGAGGGCTAGGGCTATTCCCCCCAGAAATGTCTGGGAACTTGCAGGTGCCTTGGTGGAAGTGGGGTAACATCTCACAGCAAGAACTGGCAAATCTGGTGCAGTCCATGAGGAGGAGATGCACTGCCGTACTTAATGCAGCTGGTGGCCACATCAGATAGTGACTGTTGATTTTGACCCCCTTTGTTCTGGGACACATTATTCCATTTCTGTTAGTCACATGTCTATGGAACTTGTTCAGTTTTTGTCGAATCTTATGTTCATACAAATATTTACACATGTTAAGTTTGCTGAAAATAACCGCAGTTGACAGTGAGAGGACAGATTTTTTTCTTTTTTTGCTGAGTTTTTATCTCAAATAGTTTATTGTATTCGCCGGTCCTTATATGCGACGGGTCCGATAATGTTCATATCAGCTCTGATCAGCAAGCCGCATGGCCCACATCCCCTTCCAGCCGTCACTCACCTGCTTCTCTTCGTCCGCTCTTTCTGCACATCTATTTTTTTCCCATTCATTTTTAAAATATAATTTAGCAGGCGATCAGGGATGCAGACCCTTATCAGTCTTCTGTTACATTGGAGCAGCCCGCAGAGTGAGCAAAGTTGATACATTGTCTCTTCATCCCTGGTGTAACCAGCAGCATAGGGCAATCTGCGTAGGCTTTGCAAGTTGTCACTCAGCAGTGCCAGAGAGGGAAAACTCATTTCTGACAGTCATGCTTTCAGCTTTAAAGCAAAGAAAATAGCTTGTCTCTAGCTCAAATGGTGTAAAATTAAATATAACCCATATTACGTTGGAGCATTGTGGTCCACATGGGCCTGCATACCTGTGGAACACTTTGGACACCTTGTAAAGCCCCTGCCCCGGCAAATTAATGCTGTTCTTAATGTTTTGAACACTCGCCTCGAACCTGGGCTGCCCTCCAGTGCTTTGAGAAGGAGGCAAGGATAGAGGACATGAGGAAAGACATATTAAGAAATAATCATCTACTGCTGATTTGTAATCCAGCCCTATTCTTCCCCTATTGTGTGGTCATCCCAGGTGGAGGAGGAGCTTCTGGAACAGGAGTTCTTAGAACGCTGTTTCCAGGAAATGCTGGAAGAGGAGGATCAGGATTGGTTCATCCCCGCCAGAGACCTTGCCCCTGGGGTGGGGCAGATTCAGCAACAGCTCAACGGGCTATCTGTCTCCAACGGCAACGCAGATGAACTCGCGGTAAGTCCTGTCAGAATGTGTCACAATCTGTCTCTCTACATGAGCAGCATGTCTGAGCGTCGTCGACCAAAACGTCACTATATTTATAGGGCCAGTTTCCCAGACACAAAGTTAACTCCTGGACTAAAAAGCATGTTCGACAGAGATTCTTTATTCAGTCCAGGACAAGGATTCATATTTTGTCCCTTAAAGTTAACCTGAGAGTTAAAAGCCTGACAAGTATTTGCTGTGGAGCGTTATCCACATTCAGTACCTAGATACCGTAGGTAGCCCATCTTCTCCAGTTGTTATCCACATTCAGTACCTAGATACCGTAGGTAGCCCATCTTCTCCAGTTGTTATCCACATTCAGTACCTAGATACCGTAGGTAGCCCATCTTCTCCAGTTGTTATCCACATTCAGTACCTAGATACCGTAGGTAGCCCATCTTCTCCAGTTGTTATCCACATTCAGTACCTAGATACCGTAGGTAGCCCATCTTCTCCAGTTGTTATCCACATTCAGTACCTAGATACCGTAGGTAGCCCATCTTCTCCAGTTGTTATCCACATTCAGTACCTAGATACCGTAGGTAACCCATCTTCTCCAGTTGTTATCCACATTCAGTACCTAGATACCGTAGGTAGCCCATCTTCTCCAGTTGTTATCCACATTCAGTACCTAGATACCGTAGGTAGCCCATCTTCTCCAGTTGTTATCCACATTCAGTACCTAGATACCGTAGGTAGCCCATCTTCTCCAGCGTTATCCACATTCAGTACCTAGATACCGTAGGTAGCCCATCTTCTCCAGTTGTTATCCACATTCAGTACCTAGATACCGTAGGTAGCCCATTTTCTCCAGTTGTTATCCACATTCAGTACCTAGATACCGTAGGTAGCCCATCTTCTCCAGTTGTTATCCACATTCAGTACCTAGATACCGTAGGTAGCCCATCTTCTCCAGTTGTTATCCACATTCAGTACCTAGATACCGTAGGTAGCCCATCTTCTCCAGTTGTTATCCACATTCAGTACCTAGATACCGTAGGTAACCCATCTTCTCCAGTTGTTATCCACATTCAGTACCTAGATACCGTAGGTAGCCCATCTTCTCCAGTTGTTATCCACATTCAGTACCTAGATACCGTAGGTAGCCCATCTTCTCCAGTTGTTATCCACATTCAGTACCTAGATACCGTAGGTAGCCCATCTTCTCCAGTTGAGCACAGACAGGATACCGCTCCTACTCTTGGCCCAGTTTCCCCCCAAAATATTAAGCCTAGACTAAAGACCATGCTGAAAGGAAATTCTCCATTAAAATAGGTTTTTAGTCTGGGAATAGGGTTAATTTGGCGGAGAACCGACCATCAGCTGGAGAAACTATCCTGTGGTGTGTGTTACAATCCAAACCGTCTCCTCTTGTCCGTTTTTAATGTTGAGGCCCTGTTATTTTGACCTGTTCATACAGGTCTGGGTCCTTTTTTGTAAGCTCCTATACTAAATCTCTCCTCTCTTTTTACAGCGCAAGAGCAGCTTGAACCCAGAGGCGAAGGAGTTTGTTCCAGGAATGAAATACTAGGGTCCTCCCGCCAGTAGGGGGAACCCTCATAAAGACTCTTTGTGACTGCTGGCTTCCCAGCAGACACCCTTGCACTTGCCTGCTTTTGGGCTGTGTGGGGTACATGGGGTGGGGTTGGAGGGTGGGCTGGGGCATACTCTTCAATAAGCTTTTGGTCGCATTCCTCTGCTCAGACGTTGCATGCATCAACCTATGGTTACGTGCCAAGTCATCTACTGTGCCGTCGGGCACCAGATTGCTATGACATGTGGTTAGGGTTATAAATAAAATACCTATTCAGGAGTTGTAAGATCTGGAATGCGTCAGCACCGTCTGAGTAGGGGAACGCAGCCTTTTATTTCCGTTTTGTTCCTATGTGGTTAACTAGGAAGGGGGCAGTGATGGGAGAAGGGTGGGCAGGGGCCATATCAGTATAAAATAATCCTATTGGACAGAATGGGAGGGGCCATCAGTATAAGATGTTCTTATTGGACAGACGGCAGAACTGGAGGTCAGATCTGCGTAGAAAGTTTGGTGTTTATTTTTGTTCTTTCTCCTCAATCTCAAGTGCAGCCGTGTGAGTCTGTCGTCGTGGTGATCGTGGCTGGAGATTTGTCTCTCCCCTGATCATTGTTGCAGTTTCCTTTTTTGTCTTCTCTTTTCTGGATGTTTTTCTTTTCCTCGGAGGCTGGTTTTAGGTTAGGTAGTGTGTAGGGCGAAGTAGGCTTGGCGAAAGATGGACAGACTGCAGTGTACAGAAGGATTGTATGGGATTTGGCTGCGGGGGCGTAGCTGACCTGTGAGGGATTTCCATGGCAACAATTTCGTTTTTTCGTTTGGTTGATATGTAAAAACTTGAGTTGAAATCCTGTCACAGTGTGCGACTTGCATTAACAAACGAGGACAAAGTATGATGGAATAAAGATCAGGTACCCTCTGGGACTTTGGTGTCTTGTTCATTGTTTTATATACAGGTTTGATTCTGTTATTACATGTCCAGTAACCTGTCATTACCGTAGCTAAAGGACCCCTCAAAAGATCACGCTGTGGGTTTGATAATGTCGACACAAACAAGTATCTCTGAATTGTCAAAATACATTTCAAATGTTTTTTTATTAACCTTTGTCAGGTTGAACATCAAATAGAGACTATGCAGGTCTAATCCTGAAGATGGTTTAGGTCAGTTGTCTCTGTTCTGTCTGTATGCAGGGCTGGTCTTGGGTCTGGACAGGCCAGGGTAGTTCTGCAGCCAAACCAGAGGAACAACATAATGAATTGTATTGTCTTTCCTCCTTTTGCTCAACTGTCTCTGTAAATGATTGAAGTTATCAGTTGTTCATTGTTGGGCTGGGTTTATACTGCAAGTGTAACCTGATCCCAGATCAGTTTGTCATCTTGTCAACACCAGTGCTGTCATTGTGAAGCCAAACGTGGTATGACAGTGAGGTTGCATGATGGTACAAAAAGACTGGCACTCGCACTACACCAAACCCCTATTCACATCGATGGGAACGCAGTGGAGAAGTTGAACAGCTTGAAGTTCACTGACAATCTGAAATAGTCCAACCACACAGTGTGGTGAAGGCGCACCAGTGCCTCTTCAAACTCAAGAGTCTGAAGAAATTTGGCTTGGCCCCTAAGACCATCACAAACTTTTGCAGATGTACAATTGAGAGCATCCAGTCGGGCTGTATCACCATCTGGTACGGCAACTGCATTGCCCACAACCACAGGGCTCTCCAGGGAGGAGGGGGGGGGGTCTGCCCAATGCATCACCAAGGGTACACTGCCTGCCCTCCAGGACACCTACAGCACCCAATGTCACAGGAAGGCCAACAAAAAAATCAAGGACATCAACCACCTGAGCCACAGCCTGTTCACCCCGCTAAGGTGAGGTCAGTACAGGTGCATCAAAGCTGGGCCCGAGAGACTGAACAACAACTTCTAAGGCCATCAGACTGTTAAATGGCCATCACTAGCCGGCTACACCCCGGTTACTCAATCCTGCACCTTAGAGGCTGCTGCTCTATATACACAGACATGGAATCAATGGTCACTTTAATAATGGAACACTAGTCACTAATAATATTTACATACATTATATGCATATGAAATGAGTAAAACAGTATTTTAGTCATTGCCACTCCAACATTGCTCACCCTAATATTTCTTAATTCCATTATGTTACTTTAAGATTTGTGTGTGTTATGAATTGCTAGATACTACTGCCCTGTTGGAGCAAGGAAAGCAAGCATTTTGCTACACCCGCAATAACATAAATATGTGTATATGACCAATAGGATTTGAAATGTAAACGTTAATGGGGTAGGGACGTCCCGTGGATTCCGGATAGCAAGGGCCCATGTAAATCTCGATCTCTGCAGAGCCCTCTGTGCACCGCGAGGTGAAAGTCACAGCCTCTACAGAGTGTCTAGTGTGGTGATGTGTAAGTGCAGCCTTATGTTTACTCTAATAGGGAGCCTTGAAACTGGGTCTTGGTCACAACATTATTTTCAAAGTGCACCATAAGGCCCTGGTCAAAAGTAGTGCACCACGAAGAGAATATGGTTCCGTTTGGGATGTTACCTTCTTAGTGAAGTGCCTCTGATACTCTGAGCAGATGTGTCCTCGTGTCTGGTCTGCGGTGTGGGCACCAGGCTGGTACTCGGCGGTGCAGGGCTTCTTCAGGCCGCTAGGGGGCTTCCTCTGCCCAGGGACGTAGCGATCAGGGCCCTGGTACCGGTCCTGGTACTCTGACACCCAGGCCCTCCTGGATGGATGGTGAAGCATAATTCGTCATAATTCGGCCCTAACCTAGCTATGTTTTTTTTAGGGGGTAGATAACCTAGCTATGTTTTTTTAGGGGGTAGATAATCTAGCTATGTTTTTTTAGGGGGTAGATAATCTAGCTATGTTTGCAGATCTGAAGGTCTGGAGGACAGGTATAAGCAGTAGCGGAGGAGCTGCTAAAATCCCACAATACTCCCCAACTGGGTTTATTGTGACATCACTTTTACCTCTGGCTATTACAGACGCCAGACTATCTGATGGACATAACCTCTGCAGCACCACTTGACTGTTAATGGGTTGCTGGGTGAAGGGGATTGCTATGAATCACTGTATGTGTGAATCACTATGTTAATCTCCTCTGTAGTAGTGTGCAGTTATTATCTATTGCAGTGAACAGATTGCAGGAGCTTGAGACCGATGCAAAGAAAACTGGCATGGGGTGGAACGAGCTGGAGGAGACTGTCCTGAACAGAGTGCGAAGGAGAGGAGTCGTCCATGGCCTGTGCACCATGGCCTTAGGTAAGTATGTATGTACAGATCCCTCCTTTCAATCCGTGTCAGTATGTGATCTACTGTACCAGTTGAGTGTGGCTTCAGGCAGGATGCACTGCGGGCCTCTCAGTGTGGAGGGGTTGTCCCAGTGTGTGTAACTCTGGCTGTAGGTGGTCACACCGTTGAATGGCAGCCCTACACACACACACGTGGATGAGAGTTATCATGAATAATCCCATATACAGCTTCATACTGCACCTACGTCACAAGTTTAACATGTTATTGCCAATGAGGTTTGGCCAGCAGGCTCTCAACAAAGTAGGTGGCTCAGCCCGTATTAAAGCGTCTCAGAGTAGGGAGTGCTGATCTAGGATCAGGGTGGATGGTGTTGAGTACTATGTTTCCCCCTACTGGGTGGCTATGGGACCTAGGTGCATGCAGGTTGTACATCCCAAATGGCACGCTATTCGCAATATAGTGCACTACTTTTGACCAAAGCCATATTCCCTATATAGTGCCTATAGGGTTCTGGTCAAAAGTAGTGCACTATATATATATACACACACATTAGTGTTCTATTTGGGACATAAGGCTGGTGATAGAAAGCCTACCTAGGTGCATGAGGTTAGACTGGGTGGCTATGGGTATAGAACAGTGTTTAATATATTGTTATGTCTCTATAGGACCTACCTAGGTGCATGAGGTTAGACTGGGTGGCTATGGGTATAGAACAGTGTTTAATATATTGTTATGTCTCTGTAGGACCTACCTAGGTGCATGAGGTTAGACTGGGTGGCTATGGGTATAGAACAGTGTTTAATATATTGTTATGTCTCTGTAGGACCTACCTAGGTGCATGAGGTTAGACTGGGTGGCTATGGATATAGAACAGTGTTTAATGTATTGTTATGTCTCTATAGGACCTACCTAGGTGCATGAGGTTAGACTGGGTGGCTATGGGTATAGAACAGTGTTTAATATATTGTTATGTCTCTGTAGGACCTACCTAGGTGCATGAGGTTAGACTGGGTGGCTATGGGTGTAGAACAGTGTTTAATATATTGTTATGTCTCTATAGGACCTACCTAGGTGCATGAGGTTAGACTGGGTGGCTATGGGTATAGAACAGTGTTTAATATATTGTTATGTCTCTGTAGGACCTACCTAGGTGCATGAGGTTAGACTGGGTGGCTATGGGTATAGAACAGTGTTTAATATATTGTTATGTCTCTGTAGGACCTACCTAGGTGCATGAGGTTAGACTGGGTGGCTATGGGTGTAGAACAGTGTTTAATGTATTGTTATGTCTCTGTAGGACCTACCTAGGTGCATGAGGTTAGACTGGGTGGCTATGGGTGTAGAACAGTGTTTAATATATTGTTATGTCTCTATAGGACCTACCTAGGTGCATGAGGTTAGACTGGGTGGCTATGGGTATAGAACAGTGTTTAATATATTGTTATGTCTCTATAGGACCTACCTAGGTGCATGAGGTTAGACTGGGTGGCTATGCGCTGGTTGATCTGGCCTTCCAGCCTAGATGAGTGGGTCATGTCCTGACGGAACTGCTCCGCCCTTAACCTCTCCACCTGCACCGGGAGCTCCCCATCACTTCCTGTGACAACAGGAACAGGTAGTACACACACATATGTTATTGGTGCTGATCTATCATCTTGCAGTAAAGGAAACAAAAGCGGATAAACTGTGGAGTTATAAGGCCATTCAAAGCCTCAAATAAAAACATGTTGTCAATACAAAATGAACAGGGTATTCCCTCTCTCACCTTCTCCACTGCCGATGTGAGGCAGCTCCACCATGTCCTTGGGTGTCGTTGTGACCCCCAGTGCCGGGTCCCCTGTTGCATGTGTCCATGCCTCTTTCCTGGCAGGGCGGGACGGGAGGGAGTTATGGACTGAGGTTGAGGAGAGAGAGGGAGAGACCGACCTTCGTTCCCCAGAGTCGGAGCTCGAACGCTGTGGTGCTATCTGGCTCTGCCCCTTCTCTGGAGGAGCTGTCCTTTCCACTTGGATCTTACTGAAACTCTCACTGTCCAACGTAGCTGCCCTCACTGTTCTCCCCTTCTGTAGAGAGACACAGAGAGAGAGGATGAGAGAGAGGGGAGAGAAGAGAGACAGAGACAGAGAGGGTGAGAGAGAGAGGAGATGGAGAGGTGGAGAGAGAGAGGGGATAGAGGTGGAGAGAGAGAGGTTTGAGACTGACTAAGATAAGATAATATCAATGCATCTACCATGAATTGCCCCTAAGGTATGCCAGTCAAGGGACAGGTAAGACAAGTAAGTTCTTGTGTCTGAGGGACTCACCTGAGGGAAGGCAAAGGCAGGGTTCTGTGGGCCGTTGGTAATGGTCTGGAAACACTGTCTGTAGTACTGAGCCCACATATCCGCCAACTGACAGACAGGCAGGCAGAAAGACAGACAGACACACAGATAGGAAGACAGATAGACAGGCAGGCCCAATCAGGGCAGTGTGAATGTGTACAGTTTGTACACTCTAAAAATTAAGAGTTCAACAAAGGTTCTTCTACGATCCTCAAAGTTCTTCGAAGAACCGTAGGGTTCTTGGCAATGAAAATCTCCCCCAAAAGGTTCTTAGAAGAACCCCATAGCAGGTGGGGTTCATCGAGGAACCACCTTAGGTTCCTGCAAGAACCCCAAGAACTAACTGCCCACCTGAAAAATGTGGATTTGAATTTGGAAGGACAGCAGGTGCAGGCACTTAACTGAAAAATGTAAAGATCTCAATTTAAGTAAGGTTTGTCCCTTGTATCATCTAAATGTATATTGTTTTATGATGATACCATCTATCTTTTCATATTTGTGAAAATATTTCTAAAACAGAAAATTGACAATTGAATGGATATAAAACCAACAAAGAGGTGAGAATATGTAGGCTATAAGAATATGTTGAAGGGTGGATGTATTGGCTGCAGATGACTGAACTGCTCACTTTTGT
This sequence comes from Oncorhynchus tshawytscha, assembly GCF_018296145.1. Classification (NCBI taxonomy): domain Eukaryota; kingdom Metazoa; phylum Chordata; class Actinopteri; order Salmoniformes; family Salmonidae; genus Oncorhynchus; species Oncorhynchus tshawytscha. The sequence continues at coordinate 44,090 of NW_024609501.1, forward strand.
TTCTGTGACTGCCGGTATACAGAGGAGGAGGTATACAAAAGGTATGTCAATTAGTATTGGTATGTTATGCAGATCACATATACCATCCTCCTTCCTAACCTCTTCAATGAATATCCTATAGGCCTTTACATTATGGACAAGGTATGTGTATGAAAACCATTATCAAAACAGTTTGTTCATTCACATTCACCACAAAAACCATGGTATGAATACTGTCGTGTGCATGTTTTGTTCATTCACATTCACCACAAAAACCATGGTATGAATACTGTCGTGTGCATGTTTTGGTCATCATCGGTATAATGACTATTTGTTGGATTCACAGACTTCACCCTCCCTACACCTCTGTTGACAGGAACAGTAAACCAGTTCGATCACCATGCACTGCAAAATCATTCTGGCTGTGGATACGGAGAACCTTAACACAGTGATTTAACATCAACAGGCCAGAGGATATACCCATGTGACTTGGAGCTCTGCTGGGAGTTTACCTCAGATTGAGATGAGTGAATTCTGCTTTGCCACTAAAATCATAATAAACTGACAATTAAAATATTGTGTTAGTGTTATGCTGATGATTAATAATACATTTTAAAAATAGGGGGGGGGTAGTTGAAAAATGTACACCAAAACGTTCTTTGAGGATACTTTAAAAGGAGTTACTTGAAGAACCCTTTTAGAGGGTTCTTCAAAGAACTTGGGTTCCCCCACAGTTTCAATTTGAAGAATCCCTAAAGGATACTCCAGGAGCCCTTTCATCTTTAGAGCGTATGGCATTAGTATACAAGTGGAAAGTGTTGGTGTGAGGGAGAGACAGAGCGAGTTAGTTGTACCTTCTGGTGTGTGGTGCAAGACGGCTCTGCATGCAGCCTGAACAGCCTGAGGTGCCGATCACTGGGGGGCTTGTAGTCAGCCCCATAGGTGCTTTGCTGCCCCACTCTGGCCTGAGGGCCCCGAGACTGGAGGAGAGAAGAGTGGAGAGATGGATGAACCCCCACCTTTAACCAACCAAGAGCATCAGTGAAAATTATTCATTCTAGTAAGCATTATGAGACAATCTCATTAATGACCTATTCTTACTAGTTGAATAGCCTAGTGTTTATGTTGTGAAAATGATCAAATATGGCAATGATAAACCCGTACTAGACATACCTGAATTTGCCTTAAAGAGTGCATTAAATTGCTCTTGTTCCCTGATATTTAAGATGGTCATTCGTCAAGGATAAATCGGGGTCAACCCTAGCAAAACTAAAACAGGCTACGTGAGACGGTGGCTAAATGTGTGTTGGAAAACCCATAATAGTCTATGTTCCATAGAACGTTGTTACGTTTGAGTCAACATAATATACTTTGTCGATTCCTTAGTTACGCAGCGATATCATAAATAGGGCGATGTCACAGCGTTCCAAAATAATCTGAGTTTTCGTAGCCGTTCTAAAAACATTGGTCATAAATGAAAGAACAATGAACAATACAAACATCGTAATAAAATCAACCATGAATGGGCGGTTTCACTTCCTTCAGTCTTCACAATACACGTCTTATTCACTGTATGGTTCTCTGTGTAGGCAATTGTTCATTGTATGACATCACAAGGGTTGGTCTTTTGTCGATTCAGGTAGTTAGAGGAACGTGCATTAACGTCCTGGACCAGACGTAGTAGCCTGGGGCGGTGAGAAAGGTGTGGACGCGGTCATAAATTTCACCGTAGGTTTAGCCTCTGACGTAACTAACGAAAAGCACACCTACATTTGTCAGGGGGAGAGTTTGACGGTACTGAAATCACAAGTGTAGGATTAGGATACCGTAAACTAACATATATCACAGTCAAATCCAAGTTATTGGTTAAAGTTCAGTTGAATGCCGAGAGACGCTTTGAACATAATGGACATTCATGTGAAAGCAGGACAAGTTTACCTTCAACACAGAAATGTAGAAAAGGTAAGCACGTAACTTTATTTAGCTCACTTAATTGTACACATTGTACACACATGATGTAAATATATCACTAGCCACTTTAAACAATGCTACCTTATATAATGTTACTTACCCTACATTATTCATCTCATATGCATACGTAGATACTGTACTCTATATCATCTACTGCATCCTTATGTAATACATGTATCACTAGCCACTTTAACTATGCCACTTGGTTTACATACTCATCTCATATGTATATACTGTACTCGATATCATCTACTGTATCTTGCCTATGCTGCTCTGTACCATCACTCATTCATATATCCTTATGTACATATTCCTTATCCCCTTACACTGTGTATAAGACAGTAGTTTTTTTGGAATTGTTAGTTAGATTACTTGTTCGTTATTACTGCATTGTCGGAACTAGAAGCACAAGCATTTCGCTACACTCGCATTAACATCTGCTAACCATGTGTATGTGACAAATAAAATTTGATTTGATTTGATTTGACATCCTGGTACTTTATCTTGTTTTTGTGAAATGACAATAAAAGTCAATAGGAACATATTGTATTTATTTAGATTTTGAATGCAGCTTTATAACAGTCTTGTAATGTAAGTTTTTATTTCGTTTATTTCGAGTGTTTTGATATTGGCTATTGCTGTTATCATGTAAACCACCACCCCCTTGTTTACTCTATGTACTGTGTATGACAGCCATCTAATCCCTCTACCACTCCACTTGACATTTTAAAGTATATGATTGCAGTATACGAGGACATTTACTGTAGCCGACATGTTGAAGTCTTTTTTGCAGAGACAGGCTACGTTGGTAATGGTGCGTGTGTAAAGGTGTGAGGGGGGAACGGATCCTCACATGCGTGCCCAGACACAGTACTGCTCACAGTTTCCTCATGGCACATTCCAACGCAATATGTCCCAAATGGCACCCTATTCCCTTTTCAGTGCACTACTTTTGACCAGGACTCACAGGATCTCTGGTCAAAACTAGTGCACTATGTAGGGGATAGGGTGCCATTTGGGATGTAAACTTAAACACGGCTAGGCACAGTAAAACAACGCATGTACTGTACCTGAGCACACATACCTCATCTACCACTGCACCTTTATTTAAAAATAGGCAGATGTGTTGGAGAAGGTGGTGGGGGGGTGATATTCTGAGTCATTTGACTCATGTGTTGTGGGACAAATGGCAAAACTAGATACTCACTTTTTTTTTAAAATTATTTTTCTCACCCACAAATTTTTCTCCCATTCTCTTGGCCTTTCTCTTTTTCTCCCCATTATTTCTGTCTTCCCTTTCATCCCTCATCCCCTTTCTTCCCTCCCTCCGCCCTCCCTCCAGAAGTGGAAGCAGCATTGGCTGACTCTCTACCCCTCCAGCCGCTGCGGTGTAGCCAGGCTAGAGCGCCAGGAAGTGGGGGGAGGAGAGCGGGCCGGTCCCTCTGGGGTCTGGAAGCACCAGGACAAAGTTAAGGAGAAGAGGGTGATCCGTCTGTCAGAGGTCAACCTTACTGCTGTACTTGTCTTTCTTACAAGCACTGACTTTGATTAGCTGCATTATTGAGGATTTTTTGTTTTACTGGCACTGACTGTGATACAGTATGTGGTTGTCTTACCTAACTTAGTTGAATGCACTATAATTGGCTCAGGATATGGACAAGCCTAAGGCCCTGCGAGAGACTAGTGTACTGTCTAGAGGGAGTACTTTTACATTAAACTGGCTCATGCTACAGAAACAGGAGATAGGCCCCTGCTCCTATGAGCTTTTAGAGCTTGCACAAGCCTTACCCCCGATCTATCTCTTTAATGCTGAGTGCCAAGCAGAGACGCACCAAGTCACATTTTTTACAGCCTCGGGATAAGAGTGTCTGCTAATGGAGAAAATGTAAATGTAGGTGATCAGGGTCCTGAGGCTGCCCCCACACGCTGAGGCCTGCCCCAAAGACAACATGGCCGCCTTCTGTGTGGAGACAGATGGCAGGAGGTTCGTCTTCGCAGCGGATAAGGACGACTGCGTGGAGTGGGTGGAGAGGATGTGTGACCTCGCCTTCCAGGTGAGAATAGCAGCTTCTGTTGTTGTCTTGTGACTGTTATGGATCAGTCTCAATTCAACATTTTGACAGTTACAGATCGAAGTAGAATCATACTTTATTAGCATTCAACAACGCTGAATTAGGAATGTGTCTCGCTATTGGTACAAGGCTAACAGCAAACGCCATTATTCACTGGTCTCTCTATCATTAAACTCTTTTCATCACCAAACAGTTATTATATAGAGGATGTGTACACTCTTAGAAAATAGGTTGTAAAAGGGCTCTTCTGCTGACCCCATAGGAGAAACCTGTTTTGTTCCCTGTATAAACCTCTGTAGAAAGGGTTCTACATGGAAGCCAAAAGGGGTTCTCCTTTGGGGACAGCCGAAGAACCCTTTTAAGGTTCTAGATAGCACCTTTTTTTTCCTAAGAGTGTAGGTATCTGTGAGGACAGTTCTCACTGTCTAATGTAAATACATGTCTTGTCTCCCAGGGAGGCTCCACTGGTCAGCAGCCCCAAATTCAGATGGAGGACAACCAGATCTACGTCTCCAGGGAGGAAAGTGAGAAGCACATCAGATATCCTAGTGGCCACACAAACTATAACGAACAGCCATTCTTCTGTCTGTTTATGTCTAATGGGCATATGATTACTGCTGTATTGGAACAGGTTCTTCTTTTCAAAGATATTACTACGAACAAAGGAAAGATAAACACAAAATATAAAACAAGAAATAGAAATGAACACCGTCCATAGTGCTTCGGTCATGACCGCCACTCTCCCTCTTCTCTCCCCTCAGTTAGTGAGTTCAGGGTGGGTGTGAAGCAGACGGATGTAGCGATGCGCTGCGGCCTCCAGGGGGAGTACTATTGGCTGCAAGTGGCCCAGGACGGGCTGGTCCTTAAGGAGGCGGAGACCAGGAAGAGTTTGCAGGACTGGCCCTATCGGCTGATACGACGCTATGGCAGAGACAAGGTCAGTAGAACCATGGAATTTAGAATCTCATTGAGCCATAGAATTAGATTCCTAATCTGTTACTACTTTTAATCTAATGCTACTCTCTAGTGTCTAATTTCAAGGCCGTCACAGTACGGTACTATGCTGCGCTACAAAGGCAAAGCGCAGTAACTACATCATTTTTTTGACTGCAAATTCTGACTTCAAAGTCTTTGTCTCTCTAAAAAGACAGCAATTTCTGGTACTTCATGATATGTTCTGATCAACTGGCTTGTGTCAGGAAACTAAATCCCACACTAATCAGATAATATACCTGGCCATTACAACAGATCAAAGTTACTGTGTTTGGCCTTTTTAGGGCAGTGTGGCTCCAAAAAAGGATGTGTCTAAGGATCATTGTAGGGTCATCAGTGTCCAATCAAGAAGGTTGCAGGTTATAACACGTTTGGTGCCCACATTCAATTATGCAATTTTCCAGTGAACACCTGTGGGAATTTTCTCAAATCATTGTGTCCTCTTGGTTCTCCCACAGTTGACATTCAACATCGAGGCGGGCCGGCGCTGTGACTCTGGACCTGGAACCTTCACCTTTGAGACGTGCCAAGCTGACGTCATCTTCAGCCTCATCGAGACCGCCATACGGGAACAGAAGGCCGTCGCCAGGGACGAATGTGAGGGCGACACTGTGGTTGCTAACCGTAGCCCTAATATGCCTCGTGCTCGTTCACCACTGCCCAAACTACCAGATAGCGCAGCCATTTTGGAGGGCAGCTACAGTTTTAAGCCAGTATTTTCAAATGCTATTGGCTCAGAGCAGTGTTTGTACTCACAGCCGCCTAATTTGATTGGCTCTGAGGAGTGTCCGTACTCTGAGCCAGCAGACAGTATTAAACCCAAAGCCCCCAGCCTCAACTCCTATCTGACGCCCCCAACAGCCTCCACCCTCACCCCCTCTATCCCTCTACACCCCTGCAATCACCATGTCAACCGAACGGAACCAGTGTACGCCGACCCAGCAGACATCCTCTCACTCACACCCCCGAGATCTACACCACCACCACCCCCGCCCACTTCCTCTTCCTGCTCTTATCACCACGACAACAAGCCAGAGCCGTTCTACTCCGAGGTGTACGACCGTGCGAGTCCTCTATCTGACACGACTCAACAACAGAAACAGAGCCAGGACCAGCGGGGCAGGAACCTGGCAAAGAGGAACCCATCTATAGTGAGCCTTGTGTGGGGACCCCAGCCAAGGGCCCCAACACTGACCCGTTCGCCCACCTTTACAGCCAGGTCTGCAAGCCAGGCTCTTCATCACCATCATCCCCCTCTTCCTCACTGGCCTCCTCTTCCTCCTCATCATCATCGTCGTTGACCATTACCAGGACCTTGGCCATCAGGAGGCCCACTGCTGGACGCCAGTCACCAGAGGTCATCTATGAAAACATGGGGTTCATTTAGGATACTCTGCTGTGTCTGAAATGGCACCCTATTGCCCTTTAAGGTGCACTACTTCTGATCAGCGCCCATAAGGATATATTAAGATCAATACACACATTTACTCATTTTACAATGTTATTGTCTACTTACTTTATTTATTTACTTGTTTTCACATACAGAATCATTGTTTTTTCTTATGATGTAATAACTTTTGTATAACGTGTTATGAATATCAATATTGCACACCAGTGTAATGGACATGGGAGAGGGAGAAAAGAGCCACAGAGATCTTCCAGAAGTCTGTCAGTGGTCGATGTAAATCTTTTCAAACAGTGTTAGCCGCCTCCTCCCCAACAGAAACCAATGACTTCCGCTCAGTCTCACATCCTTTTCCTCATTTACTTTGTTTTACTGATGTGATTCAATAAAACAATAATGGGTGTGTATCCAGTAACTCTCCTTCCACTATTTGTTTTGTGCATTGATTGTTTTTTTAGTGTTTTTTAAATTGTGCCCCTCAATAAATCAGACTACTGTCCAGTTCAATGCTGTTTACATGGGAATATGTGAACGTTAATAGGACTACTACTGTATATTTCAGGCTCCTCTGTGGTTGTGGGCGTGTATTGACGTTTGGTTTAGTGAGATTTGAACGCTTCCTGGTTTAACACGTTGCAATAGTTCTATTACATACTGTACTGTACCTGACCTGGAGGCTAAGTAGCCTATTATACCGTGTTAGAAATAGCACCAAATCGGACACCGAATAGGTAGGTGAGAATTTAAAAAAAAAACGCCGTATTTTGATACACTTCAACCGTACTTTTTTGTTTTCTTGGTTTCTGTAGGCGCTTCGTTCCCCCCTGTCCTCCACTTTTGACAGAACGCCCCGAGCGCACTTTTAATGATGCGTAACTGACGCGCGGTCATCAACGGACATTCTTCCTGATGTCACTTCTCAACATGCCGTCCACCTGTTTTATGGCCGTGATCTTGTGGCTCACAACTGGTTCATCTCGTTGTCAAACACCAATTCCCAATGTTCACGGAGGTGAGTACAGTACAGTTGGACAAACGGCCTCTCTCTCTCTACATACATTTTAAAATTGCTATACATTTTGTATCGCAATTCCTAATGGATACGGTAACGTTATGGAGGCTACAATCTAATTAGTCATAGCAATGCAAATGATGTTGCCTAGCAAACAAGTACATTTGTAAGAAGTCTATTATCAGCACCCAGTGTGGTTTTGGTAGGCTAATTCATTCATCTAGGAATGGAGATGGTTAATTACTTAATCCAACATTTAACCAGATGGGAAGGATTGAGGCATGGTCGAGAAATGCCCATTAAACAACACCTTTAAAATGAATGAAGACAGGCGTGTCATTTCACTGCTGTACCTGGAATAATGCAGAGTGAGTATAGACTGGGGTTACAGTGTTATCCTAGTTTTGCCTGCTTTCATGGATAGATAGGCCTAGGCTATAGGTCTTAGATTGTATTACAGAGAATGTGGAGGATTAAGATGCCCCACTCTTTGTGGTGTGTGTGTGTGTGTGTGTGTGTTAACACACAAATGCAACAAGGAGCAGTTTACCGGACACATATTGAGCCTATGTCACGGACTAAATAGCAAACGCAAAGGAGAGTTTAGCCCCAAAATTGTCTACCTAAATCAGCATTGAGTGACTGGTGAGTAGGGGTTTATTTATTACGCTGATTCTGTTGCAAAACATTTCTTCAACGGAATGAAATGGGGAGGGACCTAACTGAATTTGTCCAAAAGAAACCATTTTTTGTTGTTTGGACTAATTATTGCACCCCAGCTCTGGGTAGCAGCCGACAGACCACAAGAGTGTTTCTCAGTAGAGGAAGTGACACAATTACTGATGCTTAGAAATGGTTCCGTAAAAGTCCCTGTAAGTCAGTCTCATCCTTCGCACATTCACTCAAAGGTCAAAAGCAAATAAATGGGGCGGAGGAGGGGAGTCTATATATTACGGAGCCCTGGTCCAAAGTAGTGCAATGTAGGAAATAGCCATTTGGGACACATGTTCCTGTTCTCCTCAGGGTTAGGTGCAGTTCTGGGGGTGTCCAACGCCAGCGTCCTCCTGCAAGACCCCAGCTCTGAGACACTCTACCTGGGAGCCAGAGGCTCCATCCTGGCCCTGCACACCTCCAACCTCACCTGGAAACACCCATCAGTGAGAGAGAAAGGGAGGGAGAGACAGAGATAGGGAGGGACAAGGACATAAGAGGACGGAGGGAGGGACAGCGAGATAAGAGGGGAGAGGGAGGGACAGGGAGATAAGAGAGCGGAGGGAGGGAGGGACAGGGAGATAAGAGGGGGAGGGACAGGGAGATGGGAAGGAGGGACAGAGAGATAAGAGGGCGGAGGGAGGGACATGGATTTAAGAGGGGGAGGTAGGGACAGAGAGATAAGAGGGGGAGGGAGGGACAGGGAGATAAGAGGGGAGGGAGGGACAGGGAGATAAGAGGGGGGATGGAGGGACAGGGAGATAAGAGGGTGGAGGGAGGGACAGGGAGATAAGAGGGCGGAGGGAGGGACAGGGAGATAAGAGGGCGGAGGGAGGGACAGGGAGATAAGAGGGGGAGGTACAGAGAGATAAGATGGGGAGGTACAGAGAGATGGGAGGGGGAGACTTCTTCACTTGACTGTCTGTGTGTGCACGGTTATCTGTGCATATTTCCACTCTTGATCTTAGCTAACTGGCAGTGAAACGAGTATGTATTTATTTCGGTGTTTTCATGATGGGAGTATTCATGAACACAAAACCATAGAAAAACCTACGTCTTACCCAGGACAAACACACTATGCCAGACATTGATTAAACCTAGTCCTGGACAACTTTCTCAATAGAGATTCTCCACTGACACTGCTTTTTAGTCCAGTACTGGGCTTAACCTGATGTTTAACTGTGTGATGTAACTGTATGTGTTTGTGTGTTCTCTCTTTGACTTCCGTCTCTGTCTCTGCAGATTAAGTGGGAGGCAACAGAAGAGGAGAGGAAGTCCTGTATGTATAAAGGCAAGAGAGAGGTGAGCAACGTGGGGTGCTCTTGATCTGTGTTTGAAGTGGCAAGACAACTGTGTGTCTGTGTGTGTGTGTGTGTGTCTGTGTGTGTGTGTGTCTGTCTGTGTCTGTGTGTGTGTGTCTGTGTCTGTGTGTGTCTGTGTGTGTGTGTGTCTGTGTGCTGCTCTGTAGTGTATGTACGTGGTTAAAGTTGATGCCATGCTTCACACCCATCACCTTGCCTTTTGTGATACTCATCTATGTCATGATGTACGAATTCGTTACCATAACGACTGCTTTACTGACTCTTCAGCTTCCTGTCAACAACACATCACATCCTGTATGTTTGGCTTTCAGATGACTTTTCACTTTGTATCTGGTCATCTTCAAAGACTGATAAACAGAAGCATGACTTACCTTAAATAGTCCGGGAGTTAGAGTTCTTCGCTACCGTTTATTCAATGGGAGTAATATGAAAACCAACCTTGGCCTGTACACATTGTGTTCCTGGCACCTGAGTTGAGAAACCCTGCATTGTACTTCTGATTATAACCATATTTTATTGATTTGTTTAGAGCCAGGTTCTCCTGATCTAGGATCATGCTATCTACCCCAAATCCTAACCTTAGCCATTATGGTAAGGAATGTAAACTGACCTGAGATCTGTGTCTAGAGGCAACTTTATCCTGCTCTGTTATGGCCCTGTGGTAAGAAGGAGTTGCCAAACGCGCTTCAGCCTAGCTTAAACTAAAAGGCAATCAGGGACTTGAAAATCCCCAAAATATTCCTTATCCCAGGGCACTGGAACTGTTTCTGCATATCAAATCAAATGTATTTATAAAGCACTTCTTACATCAGCTGATATCTCAAAGTGCTGTACAGAAACCCAGCGTAAAACCCCAAACAGCAAGCAATGCAGGTGTAGAAGCACGGTGGCTAGGAAATCTCCCTAGAAAGGCCAAAACCTAGGAAGAAACCTAGAGAGGAACCAGGCTATGTGGGGTGGCCAGTCCTCTTCTGCCTGTGCCGGGTGGAGATTATAACAGAACATGGCCAAGATGTTCAAATGTTCATAAATGACCAGCATGGTCAAATAATAATAATCACAGTAGTTGTCGAGGGTGCAGCAAGTCAGCACCTCAGGAGTAGATGTCAGTTGTCTTTTCATAGCCGATCATAAAGAGTATCTCTACCGCTCCTGCTGTCTCTAGAGAGTTGAAAACAGCAGGTCTGGGACAGGTAGCACGTCCAGTGAACAGGTCAGGGTTCCATAGCCGCAGGCAAAACAGTTGAAACTGGAGCAGCAGCATGGCCAGGTGGACTGGGGACAGCAAGGAGTCATCATGTCAGGTAGGCCTGAGGCATGGTCCTAGTGCTCAGTTCCTCCGAGAGAGAGAAAGAAAGAGAGAGAGAGAATTAGAGAGAGCATACTTAAATTCACACAGGACACCGGATAAGACAGGAGCAGTACTCCAGATATAACAGACTGACCCTAGCCCCCCGACACATAAACTACTGCAGCATAAATACTGGAGGCTGAGACAGGAGGGGTCAGGAGACACTGTGGCCCCATCCGATGATACCCCCAGACAGGGCCAAATAGGCAGGATATAACCTCACCAACTTAGCCAAAGCACAGCCCCCACACCACTAGAGGGATATCTTCAACCACCAACTTACCATCCTGAGACAAGGCCGAGTATAGCCCACAAAGATCTCCGCCACGGCACAACCCAAGGGGGGGCGCCAACCCAGACAGGAAGATCACGTCAGTGACTCAACCCACTCAAGTGATGCACCCCTCCTAGGGATGGCATGGAAGAGCACCAGTAAGTCAGTGACTCAGGCTCTGTAATAGGGTTTGAGGCAGAGAATCCCAGTGGAGAGAGGGGAACCGACCAGCCAGAGACAGCAAGGGTGGTTCTTTGCTCCATAGATCATAAAGAATTAGAGATACAAACAGGCTTACGTTTTCCCCATCTGGTAATCTTAAATGGCACCCTAGTCCCCTATTCAGTGAACCACTTTTGACCAGGGCCTATAGGGGAGAATAGGATGCTGTTTGAGACATGTTTCTTTGTCTGTCTCTACAGGATGACTGTTATAACTACATCTGTCTGCTGGAGGTTCTGAAGGATGGAAGGATCTACGTCTGTGGCTCCTACGCCTACAATCCCAAGTGTGCTTTCATTGTCAGTCACGTTCTCTCTCCTCTGTCTCTTCTCATACTCTACACCTATATTATCATTATTATTATTATACTCTACACCTATATTATTATTATACTCTACACCTATATTTTCATTATTATTATGATACTCTACACCTATTATTATTATTGGTATTATTATTATTATTATACTCTACACCTATATTATTATTATTATACTCTACACCTATATTATTATTATTATACTCTACACCTATATTATTATTATTATACTCTACACCTATATTATTATTATACTCTACACCTATATTATCATTATTATTGTTATTATTACATTCTATACCTATATTATTATCATTATTATTATTATACTCTACACCTATATTATTATTATTATACTCTACACCTATATTATTATTATACTCTACACCTATATTATTATTATACTCTACACCTATATTATTATTATTATTGTTATTATTACATTCTATACCTATATTATTGTCATTATTATTATTATTATTATACTCTACACCTATATTATTATTATTATACTCTACACCTATATTATTATTATACTCTACACCTATATTATTATTATACTCTACACCTATATTATTATTATACTCTACACCTATATTATTATTATACTCTACACCTATATTATTATTATACTCTACACCTATATTATTATTATACTCTACACCTATATTATTATTATACTCTACACCTATATTATTATTATTATTGTTATTATTACATTTTATACCTATATTATTGTTATTATTATTATTATTATACTCTACACCTATATTATTATTATACTCTACACCTATATTATTATTATTATACTCTACACCTATATTATTATTATTATACTCTACACCTATAATATTATTATTATACTCTACACCTATATTATTATTATACTCTACACCTATATTATTATTATACTCTACACCTATATTATTATTATACTCTACACCTACAGTGCCTTGGAAAGTATTCGGCCCCCTTGAACTTTGCGACCTTTTGCCACATTTCAGGCTTCAAACATAAAGATATAAAACTGTATTTTTTGGTGAAGAATCAACAACAAGTGGGACACAATCATGAAGTGGAACGACATTTATTGGATATTTCAAACTTTTTTAACAAATCAAAAACTGAAAAATTGGACGTGCAAAATTATTCAGCCCTTTTACTTTCAGTGCAGCAAACTCTCTCCAGAAGTTCAGTGAGGATCTCTGAATGATCCAATGTTGACCTAAATGACTAATGATGATAACTACAATCCACCTGTGTGTAATCAAGTCTCCATATAAATGCACCTGCACTGTGATAGTCTCAGAGGTCCGTTAAAAGCGCAGAGAGCATCATGAAGAACAAGGAATACACCAGGCAGGTCCGAGATACTGTTGTGAAGAAGTTTAAAGCTGGATTTGGATACAAAAAGATTTCCCAAGCTTTAAACATCCCAAGGAGCACTGTGCAAGCGATAATATTGAAATGGAAGGAGTATCAGACCACTGCAAATCTACCAAGACCTGGCCGTCCCTCTAAACTTTCAGCTCATACAAGGAGAAGACTGATCAGAGATGCAGCCAAGAGGCCCATGATCACTCTGGATGAACTGCAGAGATCTACAGCTGAGGTGGGAGACTCTGTCCATAGGACAACAATCAGTCGTATATTGCACAAATCTGGCCTTTATGAAGAAGAGTGGCAAGAAGAAAGCCATTTCTTAAAGATATCCATAAAAAGTGTCATTTAAAGTTTGCCACAAGCCACCTGGGAGACACACCAAACATGTGGAAGAAGGTGCTCTGGTCAGATGAAACCAAAATTGAACTTTTTGGCAACAATGCAAAACGTTATGTTTGGCGTAAAAGCAACACAGCTCATCACCCTGAACACACCATCCCCACTGTCAAACATGGTGGTGGCAGCATCATGGTTTGGGCCTGCTTTTCTTCAGCAGGGACAGGGAAGATGGTTAAAATTGATGGGAAGATGGATGGAGCCAAATACAGGACCATTCTGGAAGAAAACCTGATGGAGTCTGCAAAAGACCTGAGACTGGGACGGAGATTTGTCTTCCAACAAGACAATGATCCAAAACATAAAGCAAAATCTACAATGGAATGGTTCAAAAATAAACATATCCAGGTGTTAGAATGGCCAAGTCAAAGTCCATACCTGAATCCAATCGAGAATCTGTGGAAAGAACTGAAAACTGCTGTTCACAAATGCTCTCCATCCAACCTCACTGAGCTCGAGCTGTTTTGCAAGGAGGAATGGGAAAAAATTTCAGTCACTCGATGTGCAAAACTGATAGAGACATACCCCAAGCTACTTACAGCTGTAATCGCAGCAAAAGGTGGCGCTACAAAGTATTAACTTAAGGGGGCTGAATAATTTTGCACGCCCAATTTTTCAGTTTTTGATTTGTTAAAAAAGTTTGAAATATCCAATAAATGTTGTTCCACTTCATGATTGTGTCCCACTTGTTGTTGATTCTACACAAAAAAATACAGTTTTATATCTTTATGTTTGAAGCCTGAAATGTGGCAAAAGGTCGCAAAGTTCAAGGGGGCCGAATACTTTCGCAAGGCACTGTATATTATTATTATTATCCTCTAAACCTATAATATTATTATACTCTACACCTATATTATTATTATTATTGTTATTATTACATTCTATACCTATATTATTATTATTATACTCTACACCTATATTCTTATTATTATACTCTACACCTATAATATTATTATACTCTACACCTATATTATTATTATACTCTACACCTATAATATTATTATACTCTACACCTATATTATTATTATTATTATACTCTACACCTATAATATTATTATTATTATGATACACCTGCTAGATGCTCTTTAACTGTTGTGGTGAAACACATGTTATTCATTCAGTTCATGTATTTAGTTGATAGGCTTACACACATGATGTCACGTCACAGGAGGCGGGACCTTAAATGGGGAGACGAGGCTCGTGGTAATGGCTGGAGCGGAATCAGTGGAACCATATCAAATACATCAAACATATGGTTTCCTTGTGTTTGATGCCGTTCCATTGTCTCCGTTCCAACCATTATTATGAGCCGTCCTCCCCTCAGCAGCCTCCACTGGTTCACATACACTACTAAATATAGACTGTGTGTGTGTTCAGGACCCAGTGACGTTTGTCCTAGTGAAGGAAGGTGGTGACAAGGTGAAGATGGAGAATGGGAAGGGGAAATGTCCTTATGATCCCAGAAAACCTCACACTGCTGTTACTGCAGGTTAGACACACACACTGCTGTTACTGTAGGTTAGCCACACACTGCTGTTACTGCAGGTTAGACACACACACTGCTGTTACTGCAGGTTAGACACACACACTGCTGTTACTGTAGGTTAGACACACACTGCTGTTACTGTAGGTTAGACACACACACTGCTGTTACTGTAGGTTAGACACACACACTGCTGTTACTGTAGGTTAGACACACACACTGCTGTTACTGTAGGTTAGACACACACACTGCTGTTACTGCAGGTTAGACACACACTGCTGTTACTGTAGGTTAGACACACACACACACAGGTTAGACACACACTGCTGTTACTGTAGGTTAGACACACACACTGCTGTTACTGTAGGTTAGTTACACACACACACACTGCTGTTACTGTAGGTTAGACACACACACTGCTGTTACTGTAGGTTAGACACACACTGCTGTTACTGTAGGTTAGACACACACACTGCTGTTACTGTAGGTTAGACACACACACTGCTGTTACTGTAGGTTAGACACACTGTTACTGCTGTTACTGTAGGTTAGACACACACTGCTGTTACTGTAGGTTAGACACACACTGCTGTTACTGTAGGTTAGACACACACTGCTGTTACTGTAGGTTAGACACACACTGCTGTTACTGTAGGTTAGACACACACTGCTGTTACTGCAGGTTAGACACACACTGCTGTTACTGTAGGTTAGACACACACTGCTGTTACTGTAGGTTAGACACACACACTGCTGTTACACACACACTGCTGTTACTGTAGGTTAGACACACACTGCTGTTACTGTAGGTTAGACACACACTGCTGTTACTGTAGGTTAGACACACACTGCTGTTACTGTAGGTTAGACACACACACTGCTGTTACTGTAGGTTAGACACACACTGCTGTTACTGTAGGTTAGACACACACACTGCTGTTACTGCTGTTACTGTAGGTTAGACACACACTGCTGTTACTGTAGGTTAGACACACACACTGCTGTTACTGTAGGTTAGACACACACTGCTGTTACTGTAGGTTAGACACACACACTGCTGTTACTGTAGGTTAGACACACACACTGCTGTTACTGTAGGTTAGACACACACACTGCTGTTACTGTAGGTTAGACACACACTGCTGTTACTGTAGGTTAGACACACACTGCTGTTACTGTAGGTTAGACACACACACTGCTGTTACTGTAGGTTAGACACACACTGCTGTTACTGTAGGTTAGACACACACTGCTGTTACTGTAGGTTAGACACACACTGCTGTTACTGTAGGTTAGACACACACACTGCTGTTACTGTAGGTTAGACACACACTGCTGTTACTGTAGGTTAGACACACACACTGCTGTTACTGTAGGTTAGACACACACTGTTACTGCTGTTACTGTAGGTTAGACACACACTGCTGTTACTGTAGGTTAGAGACACACTGCTGTTACTGTAGGTTAGACACACACTGCTGTTACTGTAGGTTAGACACACACTGCTGTTACTGTAGGTTAGACACACACACTGCTGTTACTGTAGGTTAGACACACACTGCTGTTACTGTAGGTTAGACACACACACTGCTGTTACTGTAGGTTAGACACACACTGCTGTTACTGTAGGTTAGACACACACACTGCTGTTACTGTAGGTTAGACACACACTGCTGTTACTGTAGGTTAGACACACACTGCTGTTACTGTAGGTTAGACACACACTGCTGTTACTGTAGGTTAGACACACACTGCTGTTACTGTAGGTTAGACACACACTGCTGTTACTGTAGGTTAGACACACACTCTGCTGTTACTGTAGGTTAGACACACACACTGCTGTTACTGTAGGTTAGACACACACTGCTGTTACTGTAGGTTAGACACACACTCTGCTGTTACTGTAGGTTAGACACACACTGCTGTTACTGTAGGTTAGACACACACTCTGCTGTTACTGTAGGTTAGACACACACACTGCTGCTGTTACTGTTAGGTTAGACACACACTGCTGTTACTGTAGGTTAGACACACACACTGCTGTTACTGTAGGTTAGACACACACACTGCTGTTACTGTAGGTTAGACACACACACTGCTGTTACTGCAGGTTAGACACACACTGCTGTTACTGTAGGTTAGACACACACACTGCTGTTACTGTAGGTTAGACACACACTGCTGTTACTGTAGGTTAGACACACACTGCTGTTACTGTAGGTTAGACACACACACTGCTGTTACTGTAGGTTAGACACACACACTGCTGTTACTGTAGGTTAGACACACACTGCTGTTACTGTAGGTTAGACACACACACTGCTGTTACTGTAGGTTAGACACACACACTGCTGTTACTGTAGGTTAGACACACACTGCTGTTACTGTAGGTTAGACACACACACTGCTGTTACTGTAGGTTAGACACACACTGCTGTTACTGTAGGTTAGACACACACACTGCTGTTACTGTAGGTTAGACACACACTCTGCTGTTACTGTAGGTTAGACACACTGCTGTTACTGTAGGTTAGACACACACTGCTGTTACTGTAGGTTAGACACACACACTGCTGTTACTGTAGGTTAGACACACACTGCTGTTACTGTAGGTTAGACACACACACTGCTGTTACTGTAGGTTAGACACACACACTGCTGTTACTGTAGGTTAGACACACACACTGCTGTTACTGTAGGTTACACACACACTGCTGTTACTGTAGGTTAGACACACACACTGCTGTTACTGTAGGTTAGACACACACTGCTGTTACTGTAGGTTAGACACACACACTGCTGTTACTGTAGGTTAGACACACACACTGCTGTTACTGTAGGTTAGACACACACACTGCTGTTACTGTAGGTTAGACACACACTGCTGTTACTGTAGGTTAGACACACACTCTGCTGTTACTGTAGGTTAGACACACACACTGCTGTTACTGTAGGTTAGACACACACTGCTGTTACTGTAGGTTAGACACACTCTGCTGTTACTGTAGGTTAGACACACACTGCTGTTACTGTAGGTTAGACACACACTGCTGTTACTGTAGGTTAGACACACACACTGCTGTTACTGTAGGTTAGACACACACTGTTACTGCTGTTACTGTAGGTTAGACACACTCTGCTGTTACTGTAGGTTAGAAACACACACTGCTGTTACTGTAGGTTAGACACACACTCTGCTGTTACTGTAGGTTAGACACACACACTGCTGTTACTGTAGGTTAGACACACTGCTGTTACTGTAGGTTAGACACACTGCTGTTACTGTAGGTTAGACACACACTCTGCTGTTACTGTAGGTTAGACACACACACTGCTGTTACTGTAGGTTAGACACACACTGCTGTTACTGTAGGTTAGACACACACTGCTGTTACTGTAGGTTAGACACACACTGCTGTTACTGTAGGTTAGACACACACACTGCTGTTACTGCAGGTTAGACACACACTGCTGTTACAGGTTAGACACACAGGTTAGACACACACTGCTGTTACTGTAGGTTAGACACACACACTGCTGTTACTGTAGGTTAGACACACACTGCTGTTACTGTAGGTTAGACACACTGCTGTTACTGTAGGTTAGACACACTGCTGTTACTGTAGGTTAGACACACACTGCTGTTACTGTAGGTTAGACACACAGGTTGAGGTTAGACACACTGCTGTTACTGCAGGTTAGACACACACTCTGCTGTTACTGTAGGTTAGACACACACTCTGCTGTTACTGTAGGTTAGACACACACACTGCTGTTACTGCAGGTTAGACACACACTGCTGTTACTGTAGGTTAGACACACTGCTGTTACTGTAGGTTAGACACACACTCTGCTGTTACTGTAGGTTAGACACACACACTGCTGTTACTGTAGGTTAGACACACTGCTGTTACTGTAGGTTAGACACACACACTGCTGTTACTGTAGGTTAGACACACACACTGCTGTTACTGTAGGTTAGACACACACACTCTGCTGCTGTTACTGTAGGTTAGACACACACTGCTGTTACTGTAGGTTAGACACACACTCTGCTGTTACTGTAGGTTAGACACACACACTGCTGTTACTGTAGGTTACACTGCTGTTACTGTAGGTTAGACACACACTGCTGTTACTGTAGGTTAGACACACACACTGCTGTTACTGTAGGTTAGACACACACTGTAGGTTAGACACACACTGCTGTTACTGTAGGTTAGACACACACACTCTGCTGTTACTGTAGGTTAGACACACACTCTGCTGTTACTGTAGGTTAGACACATACACTGCTGTTACTGTAGGTTAGACACACACTGCTGTTACTGTAGGTTAGACACACTGCTGTTACTGTAGGTTAGACACACACACTGCTGTTACTGTAGGTTAGACACACACTCTGCTGTTACTGTAGGTTAGACACACACTGCTGTTACTGTAGGTTAGACACACACTCTGCTGTTACTGTAGGTTAGACACACACTGCTGTTACTGTAGGTTAGACACACACTGCTGTTACTGTAGGTTAGACACACACTGCTGTTACTGTAGGTTAGACACACACTGCTGTTACTGTAGGTTAGACACACACTGCTGTTACTGTAGGTTAGACACACACACTGCTGTTACTGTAGGTTAGACACACACTGCTGTTACTGTAGGTTAGACACACACACTGCTGTTACTGCAGGTTAGACACACACACTGCTGTTACTGTAGGTTAGACACACACTTGTTACTGTAGGTTAGACACACACTGCTGTTACTGTAGGTTAGACACACACACTGCTGTTACTGTAGGTTAGACACACACTGCTGTTACTGTAGGTTAGACACACTGCTGTTACTGTAGGTTAGACACACACTGCTGTTACTGTAGGTTAGACACACACACTGCTGTTACTGTAGGTTAGACACACACTCTGCTGTTACTGTAGGTTAGACACACACTGCTGTTACTGTAGGTTAGACACACACACTGCTGTTACTGACACACAGGTTAGACACACACTGCTGTTACTGTAGGTTAGACACACACACTGCTGTTACTGTAGGTTAGACACACACACTGCTGTTACTGTAGGTTAGACACACACACTGTTACTGTTAGACACACACTGCTGTTACTGTAGGTTAGACACACACACTGCTGTTACTGTAGGTTAGACACACACACTGCTGTTACTGTAGGTTAGACACACACACTGCTGTTACTGTAGGTTAGACACACACACTGCTGTTACTGTAGGTTAGACACACACACTGCTGTTACTGTAGGTTAGACACACACTCTGCTGTTACTGTAGGTTAGACACACACTCTGCTGTTACTGTAGGTTAGACACACACTGCTGTTACTGTAGGTTAGACACACTCTGCTGTTACTGTAGGTTAGACACTGCTGTTACACACACTGCTGTTACTGTAGGTTAGACACACACTCTGCTGTTACTGTAGGTTAGACACACACACTCTGCTGTTACTGTAGGTTAGACACACACACTGCTGTTACTGTAGGTTAGACACACACTGCTGTTACTGTAGGTTAGACACACACTGCTGTTACTGTAGGTTAGACACACACACTGCTGTTACTGTAGGTTAGACACACACACTGCTGTTACTGTAGGTTAGACACACACACTGCTGTTACTGTAGGTTAGACACACACTGCTGTTACTGTAGGTTAGACACACACTGCTGTTACTGTAGGTTAGACACACACTGCTGTTACTGTAGGTTAGACACACACACTGCTGTTACTGTAGGTTAGACACACACTGCTGTTACTGTTAGACACACACACTGGTTAGACACACACACTGCTGTTACTGTAGGTTAGACACACACTGCTGTTACTGTAGGTTAGACACACACACTGCTGTTACTGTAGGTTAGACACACACACTGCTGTTACTGTAGGTTAGACACACACTGCTGTTACTGTAGGTTAGACACACACACTGCTGTTACTGTAGGTTAGACACACACACTGCTGTTACTGTAGGTTAGACACACACTGCTGTTACTGTAGGTTAGACACACACTGCTGTTACTGTAGGTTAGACACACACTCTGCTGTTACTGCAGGTTAGACACACACTGCTGTTACTGTAGGTTAGACACACACACTGCTGTTACTGTAGGTTAGACACACACACTGCTGTTACTGTAGGTTAGACACACACTCTGCTGTTACTGTAGGTTACACACTGTTACACACACTGCTGTTACTGTAGGTTAGACACACACACTGCTGTTACTGTAGGTTAGACACACACACTGCTGTTACTGTTACTAGGTTAGACACACACACTGCTGTTACTGTAGGTTAGACACACACACTGCTGCTGTTACTGTTAGGTTAGACACACACACTGCTGTTACTGTAGGTTAGACACACACTGCTGTTACTGTAGGTTAGACACACACACTGCTGTTACTGTAGGTTAGACACACACACTGCTGTTACTGTAGGTTAGACACACACACTGCTGTTACTGTAGGTTAGACACACACACTGCTGTTACTGCAGGTTAGACACACACTGCTGTTACTGCAGGTTAGACACACACTGCTGTTACTGTAGGTTAGACACACACACTGCTGTTACTGTAGGTTAGACACACACACTGCTGTTACTGTAGGTTAGACACACACTGCTGTTACTGTAGGTTAGACACACACACACTGCTGTTACTGTTAGGTTAGACACACACACTGCTGTTACTGTAGGTTAGACACACACACTGCTGTTACTGTAGGTTAGACACACACACTGCTGTTACTGTAGGTTAGACACACACTGCTGTTACTGTAGGTTAGACACACACACTGCTGTTACTGTAGGTTAGACACACACACTGCTGTTACTGTAGGTTAGACACACACTGCTGTTACTGTAGGTTAGACACACACTGCTGTTACTGTAGGTTAGACACACACACTGCTGTTACTGTAGGTTAGACACACACTGCTGTTACTGTAGGTTAGACACACACACTGCTGTTACTGTAGGTTAGACACACACTGCTGTTACTGTAGGTTAGACACACACTGCTGTTACTGTAGGTTAGACACACACTGCTGTTACTGTAGGTTAGACACACACACTGCTGTTACTGTAGGTTAGACACACACTGCTGTTACTGTAGGTTAGACACACACACTGCTGTTACTGTAGGTTAGACACACTGCTGTTACTGTAGGTTAGACACACACACTGCTGTTACTAGGTTAGACACACACTCTGCTGTTACTGTAGGTTAGACACACACACTGCTGTTACTGTAGGTTAGACACACACTGCTGTTACTGTAGGTTAGACACACACTGCTGTTACTGTAGGTTAGACACACACACTGCTGTTACTGTAGGTTAGACACACACTGCTGTTACTGTAGGTTAGACACACACACTGCTGTTACTGTAGGTTAGACACACACACTGCTGTTACTGTAGGTTAGACACACACTCTGCTGTTACTGTAGGTTAGACACACACTGCTGTTACTGTAGGTTAGACACACACTGTTACTGCTAGGTTAGACACACACTGCTGTTACTGTAGGTTAGACACACACTCTGCTGTTACTGTAGGTTAGACACACTGCTGTTACTGTAGGTTAGACACACACTGCTGTTACTGTAGGTTAGACACACACTGCTGTTACTGTAGGTTAGACACACACACTGCTGTTACTGTAGGTTAGACACACACACTGCTGTTACTGTAGGTTAGACACACACACTGCTGTTACTGTAGGTTAGACACACACACTGCTGTTACTGTAGGTTAGACACACACTGCTGTTACTGTAGGTTAGACACACACACTGCTGTTACTGTAGGTTAGACACACACTCTGCTGTTACTGTAGGTTAGACACACACTGCTGTTACTGTAGGTTAGACACACACACTGCTGTTACTGTAGGTTAGACACACACTGCTGTTACTGTAGGTTAGACACACACTCTGCTGTTACTGTAGGTTAGACACACTGCTGTTACTGTTACTGTTACTAGGTTAGACACACACTGCTGTTACTGTAGGTTAGACACACACACTGCTGTTACTGTAGGTTAGACACACACTCTGCTGTTACTGTAGGTTAGACACACACACTGCTGTTACTGTAGGTTAGACACACTGCTGTTACTGTAGGTTAGACACACACTGCTGTTACTGTAGGTTAGACACACACTGCTGTTACTGTAGGTTAGACACACACTGCTGTTACTGTAGGTTAGACACACACACTGCTGTTACTGTAGGTTAGACACACACACTGCTGTTACTGTAGGTTAGACACACACACTGCTGTTACTGTAGGTTAGACACACACACTGCTGTTACTGTAGGTTAGACACACACACTGCTGTTACTGTAGGTTAGACACACACACTGCTGTTACTGTAGGTTAGACACACACACTGCTGTTACTGTAGGTTAGACACACACACTGCTGTTACTGTAGGTTAGACACACACACTGCTGTTACTGTAGGTTAGACACACACTGCTGTTACTGTAGGTTAGACACACACACTGCTGTTACTGTAGGTTAGACACACACACTGCTGTTACTAGGTTACTGTAGGTTTACACACACACACTGCTGTTACTGTAGGTTAGACACACACTGCTGTTACACACACACTGCTGTTACTGTAGGTTAGACACACACACTGCTGTTACTGTTAGGTTAGACACACACACTGCTGTTACTGTAGGTTAGACACACACACTGCTGTTACTGTAGGTTAGACACACACACTGCTGTTACTGTAGGTTAGACACACACTGCTGTTACTGTAGGTTAGACACACACTGCTGTTACTGTAGGTTAGACACACACTGCTGTTACTGTAGGTTAGACACACACACTGCTGTTACTGTAGGTTAGACACACACTGCTGTTACTGTAGGTTAGACACACTGCTGTTACTGTAGGTTAGACACACACACTGCTGTTACTGTAGGTTAGACACACACTGCTGTTACTGTAGGTTAGACACACACACTGCTGTTACTGTAGGTTAGACACACACTGCTGTTACTGTAGGTTAGACACACACACTGCTGTTACTGTAGGTTAGACACACACTCTGCTGTTACTGTAGGTTAGACACACACTGCTGTTACTGTAGGTTAGACACACACTGCTGTTACTGTAGGTTAGACACACACACACACTGCTGTTACTGTAGGTTAGACACACACACTGCTGTTACTGTAGGTTAGACACACACACTGCTGTTACTGTAGGTTAGACACACACACTGTTACTGTAGGTTAGACACACACACTGCTGTTACTGTAGGTTAGACACACACTCTGCTGTTACTGTAGGTTAGACTGTTACACACTGCTGTTACTGTAGGTTAGACACACACACTGCTGTTACTGTAGGTTAGACACACACACTGCTGCTGTTACTGTTAGGTTAGACACACACACTGCTGTTACTGTAGGTTAGACACACACACTGCTGTTACTGTAGGTTAGACACACACTGCTGTTACTGTAGGTTAGACACACACACTGCTGTTACTGTAGGTTAGACACACACTGCTGTTACTGTAGGTTAGACACACACTGCTGTTACTGTAGGTTAGACACACACACTGCTGTTACTGTAGGTTAGACACACACACTGCTGTTACTGTAGGTTAGACACACACACTCTGCTGTTACTGTAGGTTAGACACACACTGCTGTTACTGTAGGTTAGACACACACTGCTGTTACTGTAGGTTAGACACACACTGCTGTTACTGTAGGTTAGACACACACTGCTGTTACTGTAGGTTAGACACACTGCTGTTACTGTAGGTTAGACACACACTGCTGTTACTGTAGGTTAGACACACACACTGCTGTTACTGTAGGTTAGACACACACTGCTGTTACTGTAGGTTAGACACACACACTGCTGTTACTGTAGGTTAGACACACACTGCTGTTACTGTAGGTTAGACACACACACTGCTGTTACTGTAGGTTAGACACACACACTGCTGTTACTGTAGGTTAGACACACACACTGCTGTTACTGTAGGTTAGACACACACTGCTGTTACTGTAGGTTACACACACACTGCTGTTACTGTAGGTTAGACACACACACTGCTGTTACTGTAGGTTAGACACACACACTCTGCTGTTACTGTAGGTTAGACACACTGCTGTTACTGTAGGTTAGACACACACTCTGCTGTTACTGTAGGTTAGACACACACTCTGCTGTTACTGTAGGTTAGACACACACACTCTGCTGTTACTGTAGGTTAGACACACACACTGCTGTTACTGTAGGTTAGACACACACACTGCTGTTACTGTAGGTTAGACACACACTCTGCTGTTACTGTAGGTTAGACACACACTGCTGTTACTGTAGGTTAGACACACACACTGCTGTTACTGTAGGTTAGACACACACTGCTGTTACTGTAGGTTAGACACACACTGCTGTTACTGTAGGTTAGACACACACACTGCTGTTACTGTAGGTTAGACACACACACTGCTGTTACTGTAGGTTAGACACACACTGCTGTTACTGTAGGTTAGACACACACACTGCTGTTACTGTAGGTTAGACACACACACTGCTGTTACTGTAGGTTAGACACACACACTGCTGTTACTGTAGGTTAGACACACACACTGTTACTAGGTTAGACACACTGTTACTGTAGGTTAGACACACACACTGCTGTTACTGTAGGTTAGACACACACTGCTGTTACTGTAGGTTAGACACACACTGCTGTTACTGTAGGTTAGACACACACTGCTGTTACTGTAGGTTAGACACACACACTGCTGCTGTTACTGTAGGTTAGACACACACACTGCTGTTACTGTAGGTTAGTTAGACACACACACACTGCTGTTACTGTAGGTTAGACACACACTGCTGTTACTGTAGGTTAGACACACACTGCTGTTACTGTAGGTTAGACACACTGCTGTTACTGTAGGTTAGACACACACACTGCTGTTACTGTAGGTTAGACACACACTCTGCTGTTACTGTAGGTTAGACACACACTGCTGTTACTGTAGGTTAGACACACACTCTGCTGTTACTGTAGGTTAGACACACACTGCTGTTACTGTAGGTTAGACACACACTCTGCTGTTACTGTAGGTTAGACACACACACTGCTGTTACTGTAGGTTAGACACACACTGCTGTTACTGTAGGTTAGACACACACACTGCTGTTACTGTAGGTTAGACACACACTGCTGTTACTGTAGGTTAGACACACACTGCTGTTACTGTAGGTTAGACACACACACTGCTGTTACTGTAGGTTAGACACACACTGCTGTTACTGTAGGTTAGACACACACTGCTGTTACTGTAGGTTAGACACACACACTGCTGTTACTGTAGGTTAGACACACACTGCTGTTACTGTAGGTTAGACACACACTGCTGTTACTGTAGGTTAGACACACACTGCTGTTACTGTAGGTTAGACACACTGCTGTTACTGTAGGTTAGACACACACACTGCTGTTACTGTAGGTTAGACACACACACTGCTGTTACTGTAGGTTAGACACACACACTGCTGTTACTGTAGGTTAGGTTAGACACACTGCTGTTACTGTAGGTTAGACACACACTGCTGTTACTGTAGGTTAGACACACACACTGCTGTTACTGTAGGTTAGACACACACTGCTGTTACTGTAGGTTAGACACACACACTGCTGTTACTGTAGGTTACTGCTGTTACTGTAGGTTAGACACACACACTGCTGTTACTGTAGGTTAGACACACACTGCTGTTACTGTAGGTTAGACACACACTGCTGTTACTGTAGGTTAGACACACACACTGCTGTTACTGTAGGTTAGACACACACTGCTGTTACTGTAGGTTAGACACACACACTGCTGTTACTGTAGGTTAGACACACACTGCTGTTACTGTAGGTTAGACACACACACTGCTGTTACTGTAGGTTAGACACACTGCTGTTACTGTAGGTTAGACACACACACTGCTGTTACTGTAGGTTAGACACACACTGCTGTTACTGTAGGTTAGACACACACACTGCTGTTACTGTAGGTTAGACACACACTGCTGTTACTGTAGGTTAGACACACACACTGCTGTTACTGTAGGTTAGACACACACTGCTGTTACTGTTACTGTGGTTAGACACACACTGCTGTTACTGTAGGTTAGACACACACTGCTGTTACTGTAGGTTAGACACACACACTGCTGTTACTGTAGGTTAGACACACACTGCTGTTACTGTAGGTTAGACACACACTGCTGTTACTGTAGGTTAGACACACACTGCTGTTACTGTAGGTTAGACACACACTGCTGTTACTGTAGGTTAGACACACACACTGCTGTTACTGTAGGTTAGACACACACACTGCTGTTACTGTAGGTTAGACACACACACTGCTGTTACTGTAGGTTAGACACACACACTGCTGTTACTGTAGGTTAGACACACACTGCTGTTACTGTAGGTTAGACACACACTGCTGTTACTGTAGGTTAGACACACACACTGCTGTTACTGTAGGTTAGACACACACACTGCTGTTACTGTAGGTTAGACACACACTGCTGTTACTGTAGGTTAGTTACACACACACTGCTGTTACTGTAGGTTAGACACACACTGCTGTTACTGTAGGTTAGTACTGCTGTTACTGTTACTGTAGGTTAGACACACACACTGCTGTTACTGTAGGTTAGACACACACACTGCTGTTACTGTAGGTTAGACACACACACTGCTGTTACTGTAGGTTAGACACTGCTGTTACACACTGCTGTTACTGTAGGTTAGACACACACACTGCTGTTACTGTAGGTTAGACACACTGCTGTTACTTAGGTTAGACACACACACTGCTGTTACTGTAGGTTAGACACACACACTGCTGTTACTGTAGGTTAGACACACACTGCTGTTACTGTAGGTTAGACACACACACTGCTGTTACTGTAGGTTAGACACACACTGCTGTTACTGTAGGTTAGACACACACTGCTGTTACTGTAGGTTAGACACACACACTGCTGTTACTGTAGGTTAGACACACACACTGCTGTTACTGTAGGTTAGACACACACTGCTGTTACTGTAGGTTAGACACACACACACTCTGCTGTTACTGTAGGTTAGACACACACACTGCTGTTACTGTAGGTTAACACACTGCTGTTACTGTAGGTTAGACACACACACTGCTGTTACTGTAGGTTAGACACACACACTGCTGTTACTGTAGGTTAGACACACACACTGCTGTTACTGTAGGTTAGACACACACACTGCTGTTACTGTAGGTTAGACACACACACTGCTGTTACTGTAGGTTAGACACACACACTGCTGTTACTGTAGGTTAGACACACACTGCTGTTACTGTAGGTTAGACACACACACTGCTGTTACTGTAGGTTGACACACACACTGCTGTTACTGTAGGTTAGACACACACACTGCTGTTACTGTAGGTTAGACACACACTGCTGTTACTGTAGGTTAGACACACACTGCTGTTACTGTAGGTTAGACACACACACTGCTGTTACTGTAGGTTAGACACACACTGCTGTTACTGTAGGTTAGACACACACACTGCTGTTACTGTAGGTTAGACACACACTGCTGTTACTGTAGGTTGACTGTAGGTTAGACACACTGCTGTTACTGCAGGTTAGACACACACACTGCTGTTACTGTAGGTTAGACACACACACTGCTGTTACTGTAGGTTAGACACACACACTGCTGTTACTGTAGGTTAGACACACACACTGCTGTTACTGTAGGTTAGACACACACACTGCTGTTACTGTAGGTTAGACACACACTGCTGTTACTGCAGGTTAGACATACACTGCTGTTACTGCAGGTTAGACACACACTGCTGTTACTGTAGGTTAGACACACACACTGCTGTTACTGTAGGTTAGACACACACACTGCTGTTACTGTAGGTTAGACACACACACTCTGCTGTTACTGTAGGTTAGACACACACACTGCTGTTACTGTAGGTTAGACACACACACACTGCTGTTACTGTAGGTTAGACACACACACTGCTGTTACTGTAGGTTAGACACACACTGCTGTTACTGTAGGTTAGACACACTGCTGTTACTGCAGGTTAGACACACACTGCTGTTACTGTAGGTTAGACACACACACTGCTGTTACTGTAGGTTAGACACACACTGCTGTTACTGTAGGTTAGACACACACACTGCTGTTACTGTAGGTTAGACACACACTGCTGTTACTAGGTTAGACACACACTGCTGTTACTGTAGGTTAGACACACACACACACTGCTGTTACTGTAGGTTAGACACACACTGCTGTTACTGTAGGTTAGACACACACTGCTGTTACTGTAGGTTAGACACACACTGCTGTTACTGTAGGTTAGACACACACTGCTGTTACTGTAGGTTAGACACACACTCTGCTGTTACTGTAGGTTAGACACACACTGCTGTTACTAGGTTACTGCTGTTACTGTAGGTTAGACACACACTGCTGTTACTGTAGGTTAGACACACACTGCTGTTACTGTAGGTTAGACACACACACTGCTGTTACTGTAGGTTAGACACACACTGCTGTTACTGTAGGTTAGACACACACACACACTGCTGTTACTGTAGGTTAGACACACACACTGCTGTTACTGTAGGTTAGACACACACACTGCTGTTACTGTAGGTTAGACACACACACACTGCTGTTACTGTTAGACACAGGTTAGACACACACACTGCTGTTACTGTAGGTTAGACACACACTGCTGTTACTGTAGGTTAGACACACACACTGCTGTTACTGTAGGTTAGACACACACACTGCTGTTACTGTAGGTTAGACACACACACTGCTGTTACTGTAGGTTAGACACACTGCTGTTACTGTAGGTTAGACACACACTGCTGTTACTGTAGGTTAGACACACACTGCTGTTACTGTAGGTTAGACACACACACTGCTGTTACTGTAGGTTAGACACACACTGCTGTTACTGTAGGTTAGACACACACACTGCTGTTACTGTAGGTTAGACACACACTCTGCTGTTACTGTAGGTTACTGCTGTTACACACACACTGCTGTTACTGTAGGTTAGACACACACTGCTGTTACTGTAGGTTAGACACACACACTGCTGTTACTGTAGGTTAGACACACACTGCTGTTACTGTAGGTTAGACACACACTGCTGTTACTGTAGGTTAGACACACACACTGCTGTTACTGTAGGTTAGACACACACACTGCTGTTACTGTAGGTTAGACACACACTGCTGTTACTGTAGGTTACACACACACTGCTGTTACTGTTGTAGGTTAGACACACACTGCTGTTACTGTAGGTTAGACACACACTGCTGTTACTGTAGGTTAGACACACACTGCTGTTACTGTAGGTTAGACACACACACTGCTGTTACTGTAGGTTAGACACACACTCTGCTGTTACTGTAGGTTAGACACACACACTGCTGTTACTGTAGGTTAGACACACACACTGCTGTTACTGTAGGTTAGACACACACACTGCTGTTACTGTAGGTTAGACACACACACTGCTGTTACTGTAGGTTAGACACACACACTCTGCTGTTACTGTAGGTTAGACACACTGCTGTTACTGTAGGTTAGACATACACTCTGCTGTTACTGCAGGTTAGACACACACTGCTGTTACTGTAGGTTAGACACACTGCTGTTACTGTAGGTTAGACACACACACTCTGCTGTTACTGTAGGTTAGACACACACACTCTGCTGTTACTGTAGGTTAGACACACTGCTGTTACTGTAGGTTAGACACACACACTGCTGTTACTGTAGGTTAGACACACACACTGCTGTTACTGTAGGTTAGACACACACACTGCTGTTACTGTAGGTTAGTAGGTTAGACACACACACTGCTGTTACTGTAGGTTAGACACACACTGCTGTTACTGTAGGTTAGACACACTGCTGTTACTGCAGGTTAGACACACACTGCTGTTACTGTAGGTTAGACACACACACTGCTGTTACTGTAGGTTAGACACACACACTGCTGTTACTGTAGGTTGCTGACACACACACTGCTGTTACTGTAGGTTAGACACACACTGCTGTTACTGTAGGTTAGACACACACACTGCTGTTACTGTAGGTTAGACACACACACTGCTGTTACTGTAGGTTAGACACACACACTGCTGTTACTGTAGGTTAGACACACACTGCTGTTACTGCAGGTTAGACACACACTGCTGTTACTGTAGGTTAGACACACACTGCTGTTACTGTAGGTTAGACACACACTGCTGTTACTGTAGGTTAGACACACACTGCTGTTACTGTAGGTTAGACACACACACTGCTGTTACTGTAGGTTAGACACACACACTGCTGTTACTGTAGGTTAGACACACACTGCTGTTACTGTAGGTTACACACACTGCTGTTACTGTAGGTTAGACACACACTGCTGTTACTGTAGGTTAGACACACACTGCTGTTACTGTAGGTTAGACACACACACACACTGCTGTTACTGTAGGTTAGACACACACACTGCTGTTACTGTAGGTTAGACACACACTGCTGTTACTGTAGGTTAGACACACACTCTGCTGTTACTGTAGGTTAGACACACTCTGCTGGTACTGTAGGTTAGACACACACTCTGCTGTTACTGTAGGTTAGACACACTCTGCTGTTACTGTAGGTTAGACACACTGCTGTTACTGTAGGTTAGACACACACTCTGCTGTTACTGCAGGTTAGACACACACTGCTGTTACTGTAGGTTAGACACACTGCTGTTACTGTAGGTTAGACACACACACTGCTGTTACTGTAGGTTAGACACACACTCTGCTGTTACTGTAGGTTAGACACACACTGCTGTTACTGTAGGTTAGACACACTGCTGTTACTGTAGGTTAGACACACACTGCTGTTACTGTAGGTTAGACACACACTCTGCTGTTACTGTAGGTTAGAGGTTAGACACACACTGCTGTTACTGTAGGTTAGACACACACACTGCTGTTACTGTAGGTTAGACACACACTCTGCTGTTACTGTAGGTTAGACACACACACTGCTGTTACTGTAGGTTAGACACACTGCTGTTACTGTAGGTTAGACACACACTCTGCTGTTACTGTAGGTTAGACACACACACTGCTGTTACTGTAGGTTAGACACACTCTGCTGTTACTGTAGGTTAGACACACTGCTGTTACTGTAGGTTAGACACACACTCTGCTGTTACTGTAGGTTAGACACACTCTGCTGTTACTGTAGGTTAGACACACACTGCTGTTACTGTAGGTTAGACACACACTGCTGTTACTGTAGGTTAGACACACTGCTGTTACTGTAGGTTAGACACACACTCTGCTGTTACTGTAGGTTAGACACACACTCTGCTGTTACTGTAGGTTAGACACACACACTGCTGTTACTGCAGGTTAGACA
This sequence comes from Oncorhynchus tshawytscha, assembly GCF_018296145.1. NCBI lineage: Eukaryota > Metazoa > Chordata > Actinopteri > Salmoniformes > Salmonidae > Oncorhynchus > Oncorhynchus tshawytscha. Next base: position 76,519 of record NW_024609501.1, read on the forward strand.
CACACTGCTGTTACTGTAGGTTAGACACACACACTGCTGTTACACACTGCTGTTACTGTAGGTTAGACACACACACTGCTGTTACTGTAGGTTAGACACACTGCTGTTACTGTAGGTTAGACACACTGCTGTTACTGTAGGTTAGACACACACTCTGCTGTTACTGTAGGTTAGACACACACACTGCTGTTACTGTAGGTTAGACACACACACTGCTGTTACTGTAGGTTAGACACACACTGCTGTTACTGTAGGTTAGACACACACACTGCTGTTACTGTAGGTTAGACACACACACTGCTGTTACTGTAGGTTAGACACACACACTGCTGTTACTGTAGGTTAGACACACACACTGCTGTTACTGTAGGTTAGACACACACTCTGCTGTTACTGTAGGTTAGACACACACTGCTGTTACTGTAGGTTAGACACACACTGCTGTTACTGTAGGTTAGACACACACACTGCTGTTACTGTAGGTTACACTGCTGTTACTGTAGGTTAGACACACACACTGCTGTTACTGTAGGTTAGACACACACTCTGCTGTTACTGTAGGTTAGACACACACTGCTGTTACTGTAGGTTAGACACACACTGCTGTTACTGTAGGTTAGACACACACACTGCTGCTAGGTTAGACACACTCTGCTGTTACTGTAGGTTAGACACACACTGCTGTTACTGTAGGTTAGACACACACTGCTGTTACTGTAGGTTAGACACACACACTGCTGTTACTGTAGGTTAGACACACACACTCTGCTGTTACTGTAGGTTAGACACACACACTCTGCTGTTACTGTAGGTTAGACACACACACACTGCTGTTACTGTAGGTTAGACACACACACTGCTGTTACTGTAGGTTAGACACACACACTGCTGTTACTGTAGGTTAGACACACACACTGCTGTTACTGTAGGTTAGACACACACTGCTGTTACTGTAGGTTAGACACACACACTGCTGTTACTGTAGGTTAGACACACACACTGCTGTTACTGTAGGTTAGACACACACTGCTGTTACTGTAGGTTAGACACACACTCTGCTGTTACTGTAGGTTAGACACACACTGCTGTTACTGCAGGTTAGACACACACACTGCTGTTACTGTAGGTTAGACACACACACTGCTGTTACTGTAGGTTAGACACACACACTGCTGTTACTGTAGGTTAGACACACACTCTGCTGTTACACAGGTTAGACACACACACTGCTGTTACTGTAGGTTAGACACACACCTGTTACTGTAGGTTAGACACTGCTGTTACTGTAGGTTAGACACACACACTGCTGTTACTGTAGGTTAGACACACACACTGCTGTTACTGTAGGTTAGACACACACACTGCTGTTACTGTAGGTTAGACACACACACTGCTGTTACTGTAGGTTAGACACACACACTGCTGTTACTGTAGGTTAGACACACACACTGCTGTTACTGTAGGTTAGACACACACTGCTGTTACTGTAGGTTAGACACACACACTGCTGTTACTGTAGGTTAGACACACACTCTGCTGTTACTGTAGGTTAGACACACACACTGCTGTTACTGTAGGTTAGACACACACTCTGCTGTTACTGTAGGTTAGACACACACTGCTGTTACTGTAGGTTAGACACACACACTGCTGTTACTGTAGGTTAGACACACACACTGCTGTTACTGTAGGTTAGACACACACTCTGCTGTTACTGTAGGTTAGACACACACACTGCTGTTACTGTAGGTTAGACACACACTGCTGTTACTGTAGGTTAGACACACACTGCTGTTACTGTAGGTTAGACACACACACTGCTGTTACTGTAGGTTAGACACACACACTGCTGTTACTGTAGGTTAGACACACACTGCTGTTACTGTAGGTTAGACACACACTGCTGTTACTGTAGGTTAGACACACACACTGCTGTTACTGTAGGTTAGACACACACACTGCTGTTACTGTAGGTTAGACACACACTGCTGTTACTGTAGGTTAGACACACACACTGCTGTTACTGTTAGGTTAGACACACACTGCTGTTACTGTAGGTTAGACACACACTGCTGTTACTGTAGGTTAGACACACACACTGCTGTTACTGTAGGTTAGACACACACACTGCTGTTACTGTAGGTTAGACACACACACTGCTGTTACTGTAGGTTAGACACACACACTGCTGTTACTGTAGGTTAGACACACACACTGCTGTTACTGTAGGTTAGACACACACTGCTGTTACTGCAGGTTAGACACACACACTGCTGTTACTGTAGGTTAGACACACACTGCTGTTACTGTAGGTTAGACACACACTCTGCTGTTACTGTAGGTTAGACACACACTGCTGTTACTGTAGGTTAGACACACACTCTGCTGTTACTGTAGGTTAGACACACACACTGCTGTTACTGTAGGTTAGACACACACTGCTGTTACTGTAGGTTAGACACACACACTGCTGTTACTGTAGGTTAGACACACACACTGCTGTTACTGTAGGTTAGACACACACACTGCTGTTACTGTAGGTTAGACACACACACTGCTGTTACTGTAGGTTAGACACTGCTGTTACACACACTGCTGTTACTGTAGGTTAGACACACACTGCTGTTACTGTAGGTTAGACACACTCTGCTGTTACTGTAGGTTAGACACACACACTGCTGTTACTGTAGGTTAGACACACACACTGCTGTTACTGTAGGTTAGACACACACACTGCTGTTACTGTAGGTTAGACACACACTGCTGTTACTGTAGGTTAGACACACACACTGCTGTTACTGTAGGTTAGACACACACACTGCTGTTACTGTAGGTTAGACACACACACACTGCTGTTACTGCAGGTTAGACACACACACTGCTGTTACTGTAGGTTAGACACACACACTGCTGTTACTGTAGGTTAGACACACACTGCTGTTACTGTAGACACACACTGCTGTTACTTAGGACACACACACTGCTGTTACTGTAGGTTAGACACACACTGCTGTTACTGTAGGTTAGACACACACACTGCTGTTACTGTAGGTTAGACACACACACTGCTGTTACTGTAGGTTAGACACACACTGCTGTTACTGTACACACACTGCTGTTACTGTAGGTTAGACACACACACTGCTGTTACTGTAGGTTAGACACACACTGCTGTTACTGTAGGTTAGACACACACACTGCTGTTACTGTTAGGTTAGACACACACACTGCTGTTACTGCAGGTTAGACACACACTGCTGTTACTGTAGGTTAGACACACACACTGCTGTTACTGTAGGTTAGACACACACACTGCTGTTACTGTAGGTTACACACACACTGCTGTTACTGTAGGTTAGACACACACACTGCTGTTACTGTAGGTTAGACACACACACTGCTGTTACTGTAGGTTAGACACACACTGCTGTTACTGCTGTTACTGTAGGTTAGACACACACACTGCTGTTACTGTTAGGTTAGACACACACACTGCTGTTACTGTAGGTTAGACACACACACTGCTGTTACTGTAGGTTAGACACACACACTGCTGTTACTAGGTTAGACACACACACTGCTGTTACTGTAGGTTAGACACACACACTGCTGTTACTGTAGGTTAGACACACACACTGCTGTTACTGTAGGTTAGACACACACTGCTGTTACTGTAGGTTAGACACACACACTGCTGTTACTGTAGGTTAGACACACACTGCTGTTACTGTAGGTTAGACACACACTGCTGTTACTGTAGGTTAGACACACACACTGCTGTTACTGTAGGTTGACACACACACTGCTGTTTAGGTTAGACACACACACTGCTGTTACTGTAGGTTAGACACACACTGCTGTTACTAGGTTAGACACACACACTGCTGTTACTGTAGGTTAGACACACACACTGCTGTTACTGTAGGTTAGACACACACTGCTGTTACTGTAGGTTACACACACACTGCTGCTGTTACTGCTGTTACTGTAGGTTAGACACACACTGTTACTGTTACTGTTACTAGGTTAGACACACACACTGCTGTTACTGTAGGTTAGACACACACTGCTGTTACTGTAGGTTAGACACACACACTGCTGTTACTGTAGGTTAGACACACACACTGCTGTTACTGTAGGTTAGACACACACACTGCTGTTACTGTAGGTTAGACACACACACTGCTGTTACTGTAGGTTAGACACACACACTGCTGTTACTGTAGGTTAGACACACTGCTGTTACTGCAGGTTAGACACACACACTGCTGTTACTGCAGGTTAGACACACACACTGCTATTACTGCAGGTTAGACACACACACTGCTGTTACTGCAGGTTAGACACACACACTGCTGTTACTGCAGGTTAGACACACACTGCTGTTACTGCAGGTTAGACACACACACTGCTGTTACTGCAGGTTAGACACACACACTGCTGTTACTGCAGGTTAGACACACACTGCTGTTACTGCAGGTTAGACACACACACTGCTGTTACTGCAGGTTAGACACACACTGCTGTTACTGCAGGTTAGACACACACTGCTGTTACTGCAGGTTAGACACACACTGCTGTTACTGCAGGTTAGACACACACTGCTGTTACTGCAGGTTAGACACACACTGCTGTTACTGCAGGTTAGGTGCTGTTACTGCAGGTTAGACACACACTGCTGTTACTGCAGGTTAGACACACACTGCTGTTACTGCAGGTTAGACACACACTGCTGTTACTGCAGGTTAGACACACACTGCTGTTACTGCAGGTTAGACACACACTGCTGTTACTGCAGGTTAGACACACACTGCTGTTACTGCAGGTTAGACATACACTGCTGTTACTGCAGGTTAGACATACACTGCTGTTACTGCAGGTTAGACACACACTGCTGTTACTGTAGGTTAGACACACACTGCTGTTACTGCAGGTTAGACACACACACTGCTGTTACTGCAGGTTAGACACACACTGCTGTTACTGCAGGTTAGACACACACACTGCTGTTACTGCAGGTTAGACACACACACTGCTGTTACTGTAGGTTAGACACACACTGCTGTTACTGTAGGTTAGACACACACTGCTGTTACTGTAGGTTAGACACACACTGCTGTTACTAGGTTAGACACACACTGCTGTTACTGCAGGTTAGACACACACACTGCTGTTACTGTAGGTTAGACACACACACTGCTGTTACTGCAGGTTAGACACTGCTGTTACTGCAGGTTAGACACACTGCTGTTACTGCAGGTTAGACACACACACTGCTGTTACTGCAGGTTAGACACACACTGCTGTTACTGCAGGTTAGACACACACACTGCTGTTACTGTAGGTTAGACACACACACTGCTGTTACTGTAGGTTAGACACACACACTGCTGTTACTGTAGGTTAGACACACACTGCTGTTACTGTAGGTTAGACACACACACTGCTGTTACTGCAGGTTAGACACACACACTGCTGTTACTGTAGGTTAGACACACACTGCTGTTACTGTAGGTTAGACACACACTGCTGTTACTGTAGGTTAGACACACACACTGCTGTTACTGTAGGTTAGACACACACACTGCTGTTACTGTAGGTTAGACACACACACTGCTGTTACTGTAGGTTAGACACACACTGCTGTTACTGTAGGTTAGACACACACACTGCTGTTACTGTAGGTTAGACACACACTGCTGTTACTGTAGGTTAGACACACACACTGCTGTTACTGTAGGTTAGACACACACTGCTGTTACTGTAGGTTAGACACACACACTGCTGTTACTGTAGGTTAGTTACACACACACTGCTGTTACTGTAGGTTAGACACACACACACACTGCTGTTACTGTAGGTTAGACACACACTGCTGTTACTGTAGGTTAGACACACACTCTGCTGTTACTGTAGGTTAGACACACACACTGCTGTTACTGTAGGTTAGACACACACACTGCTGTTACTGTAGGTTAGACACACACACTGCTGTTACTGTAGGTTAGACACACACACTGCTGTTACTGTAGGTTAGACACACACACTGCTGTTACTGTAGGTTAGACACACACTGCTGTTACTGTAGGTTAGACACACACTGCTGTTACTGTAGGTTAGACACACACTGCTGTTACTGTAGGTTAGACACACACACTGCTGTTACTGTAGGTTAGACACACACACTGCTGTTACTGTAGGTTAGACACACACTGCTGTTACTGCAGGTTAGACACACACTCTGCTGTTACTGTAGGTTAGACACACACTCTGCTGTTACTGTAGGTTAGACACACACTGCTGTTACTGTAGGTTAGACACACACACTGCTGTTACTGTAGGTTAGACACACACACTGCTGTTACTGTAGGTTAGACACACTGCTGTTACTGCTGTTACTGTAGGTTAGACACACACACTGCTGTTACTGTAGGTTAGACACACACACTGCTGTTACTGTAGGTTAGACACACACACTGCTGTTACTGTAGGTTAGACACACACACTGCTGTTACTGTAGGTTAGACACACACTGCTGCTGTTACTGTAGGTTAGACACACACTCTGCTGTTACTGTAGGTTAGACACACACTCTGCTGTTACTGCTGTTACTGTAGGTTAGACACACACACTGCTGTTACTGTAGGTTAGACACACACACTGCTGTTACTGTAGGTTAGACACACACTGCTGTTACTGTAGGTTAGACACACACACTGCTGTTACTGTAGGTTAGACACACACTGCTGTTACTGTAGGTTAGACACACACACTGCTGTTACTAGGTTACTGTTACTGTAGGTTAGACACACACACTGCTGTTACTGTAGGTTAGACACACTCTGCTGTTACTGTAGGTTAGACACACACTGCTGTTACTGTAGGTTAGACACACACTAGGTTAGCTGTTACTGTTAGGTTAGACACACACTGCTGTTACTGTAGGTTAGACACACACTGCTGTTACTGTAGGTTAGACACACACTGCTGTTACTGTAGGTTAGACACACACTGCTGTTACTGTAGGTTAGACATACACACTTCTGTTACTGTAGGTTAGACACACACTGCTGTTACTGTAGGTTAGACACACACACTGCTGTTACTGTAGGTTAGACACACACTGCTGTTACTGTAGGTTAGACACACACTCTGCTGTTACTGTAGGTTAGACACACACTGCTGTTACTGTAGGTTAGACACACACACTGCTGTTACTGTAGGTTAGACACACACACTGCTGTTACTGTAGGTTAGACACACACTCTGCTGTTACTGTAGGTTAGACACACACACTGCTGTTACTGTAGGTTAGACACACACACTGCTGTTACTGTAGGTTAGACACACACTCTGCTGTTACTGTAGGTTAGACACACTGCTGTTACTGTAGGTTAGACACACACACTGCTGTTACTGTAGGTTAGACACACACACTGCTGTTACTGTTACTAGGTTAGACACACACTGCTGTTACTGTAGGTTAGACACACACACTGCTGTTACTGTAGGTTAGACACACACACTGCTGTTACTGTAGGTTAGACACACACTGCTGTTACTGCAGGTTAGACACACACACACTGCTGTTACTAGGTTAGACACACACTGCTGTTACTGTAGGTTAGACACACACTGCTGTTACTGTAGGTTAGACACACACTCTGCTGTTACTGTAGGTTAGACACACACTGCTGTTACTGTAGGTTAGACACACACACTGCTGTTACTGTAGGTTAGACACACACTGCTGTTACTGTAGGTTAGACACACTGTTACACTGCTGTTACTGTAGGTTAGACACACTGCTGTTACTGTAGGTTAGACACACACTGCTGTTACTGTAGGTTAGACACACACTGCTGTTACTGTAGGTTAGACACACACACTGCTGTTACTGTAGGTTAGACACACACACTGCTGTTACTGTAGGTTAGACACACACTCTGCTGTTACTGTAGGTTAGACACACACTGCTGTTACTGTAGGTTAGACACACACTGCTGTTACTAGGTTAGACACACAGCTGTTACTGTAGGTTAGACACACTGCTGTTACTGTAGGTTAGACACACTGCTGTTACTGTAGGTTAGACACACACTGCTGTTACTGTAGGTTTACACACACACTGCTGTTACTGTAGGTTAGACACACACTGCTGTTACTGTAGGTTAGACACACACACTGCTGTTACTGTAGGTTAGACACACACTGCTGTTACTGTAGGTTAGACACACACACTGCTGTTACTGTAGGTTAGACACACACTGCTGTTACTGTAGGTTAGACACACACTGCTGTTACTGTAGGTTAGACACACACTGCTGTTACTGTAGGTTAGACACACACACTGCTGTTACTGTAGGTTAGACACACACACTGCTGTTACTGTAGGTTAGACACACACTGCTGTTACTGCAGGTTAGACACACACTCTGCTGTTACTGTAGGTTAGACACACACTCTGCTGTTACTGCAGGTTAGACACACACTCTGCTGTTACTGTAGGTTAGACACACACACTGCTGTTACTGTAGGTTAGACACACACACTGCTGTTACTGTAGGTTAGACACACTGCTGTTACTGTAGGTTAGACACACACACTGCTGTTACTGTAGGTTAGACACACTGCTGTTACTGTAGGTTAGACACACACTGCTGTTACTGTAGGTTAGACACACACTGCTGTTACTGTAGGTTAGACACACACTGCTGTTACTGTAGGTTAGACACACACTGCTGTTACTGTAGGTTAGACACACACACTGCTGTTACTGTAGGTTAGACACACACTGCTGTTACTGTAGGTTAGACACACACACTGCTGTTACTGTAGGTTAGACACACACACTGCTGTTACTGTAGGTTAGACACACACACTGCTGTTACTGTAGGTTACTGTTACTAGGTTAGACACACACTGCTGTTACACACTGCTGTTACTGTAGGTTAGACACACACTGCTGTTACTGTAGGTTAGACACACACTCTGCTGTTACTGTAGGTTAGACACACACACTGCTGTTACTGTAGGTTAGACACACACACTGCTGTTACTGTAGGTTAGACACACTCTGCTGTTACTGTAGGTTAGACACACACTGCTGTTACTGTAGGTTAGACACACACTGCTGTTACTGTAGGTTAGACACACTGCTGTTACTGTAGGTTAGACACACACTGCTGTTACTGTTAGGTAGGTTAGACACACACTGCTGTTACTGTAGGTTAGACACACACACTGCTGTTACTGTAGGTTAGTTACACACACACTGCTGTTACTGTAGGTTAGACACACACTGCTGTTACTGTAGGTTAGACACACACACTGCTGTTACTGTAGGTTAGACACACACTGCTGTTACTGTAGGTTAGACACACACTGCTGTTACTGTAGGTTAGACACACACTGCTGTTACTGTAGGTTAGACACACACACTGCTGTTACTGTAGGTTAGACACACACTCTGCTGTTACTGTAGGTTAGACACACACTCTGCTGTTACTGTAGGTTAGACACACACTCTGCTGTTACTGTAGGTTAGACACACACACTGCTGTTACTGTAGGTTAGACACTGCTGTTACTGTAGGTTGCTGTTACTGTAGGTTAGACACACACTGCTGTTACTGTAGGTTAGACACACACTGCTGTTACTGTAGGTTAGACACACACACTGCTGTTACTGTAGGTTAGACACACACTGCTGTTACTGTAGGTTAGACACACACTGCTGTTACTGTAGGTTAGACACACACACTGCTGTTACTGTAGGTTAGACACACACACTGCTGTTACTGTAGGTTAGACACACACTGCTGTTACTGTAGGTTAGACACACACTGCTGTTACTGTAGGTTAGACACACACACTGCTGTTACTGTAGGTTAGACACACACACTGCTGTTACTGTAGGTTAGACACACACTGCTGTTACTGTAGGTTAGACACACACACTGCTGTTACTGACACACAGGTTAGACACACACTCTGCTGTTACTGTAGGTTAGACACACACTGCTGTTACTGTAGGTTAGACACACACTGCTGTTACTGTAGGTTAGACACACACACTGCTGTTACTGTAGGTTAGACACACACTGCTGTTACTGTAGGTTAGACACACACTGCTGTTACTGTAGGTTAGACACACACACTGCTGTTACTGTAGGTTAGACACACACACTGCTGTTACTGTAGGTTAGACACACACACTGCTGTTACTGTAGGTTAGACACACTGTTACACTGCTGTTACTGTAGGTTAGACACACACTGCTGTTACTGTAGGTTAGACACACACACTGCTGTTACTGTAGGTTAGACACACACACTGCTGTTACTGTAGGTTAGACACACTGCTGTTACTGTAGGTTAGACACACACTGCTGTTACTGTAGGTTAGACACACACACTGCTGTTACTGTAGGTTAGACACACACACTGCTGTTACTGTAGGTTAGACACACACTGCTGTTACTGTAGGTTAGACACACACTGCTGTTACTGTAGGTTAGACACACACTGCTGTTACACACACACTGCTGTTACTGTAGGTTAGACACACACACTGCTGTTACTGTAGGTTAGACACACACTGCTGTTACTGTAGGTTAGACACACACACTGCTGTTACTGTAGGTTAGACACACACACTGCTGTTACTGTAGGTTAGACACACACTGCTGTTACTGTAGGTTAGACACACACTCTGCTGTTACTGTAGGTTACACACTGCTGTTACTGTAGGTTAGACACACACTGCTGTTACTGTAGGTTAGACACACACTGCTGTTACTGTAGGTTAGACACACACACTGCTGTTACTGTAGGTTAGACACACACTGCTGTTACTGTAGGTTAGACACACACACTGCTGTTACTGTAGGTTAGACACACACACTGCTGTTACTGTAGGTTAGACACACACTGCTGTTACTGTAGGTTAGACACACACACTGCTGTTACTGTAGGTTAGACACACACTGCTGTTACTGTAGGTTAGACACACACTGCTGTTACTGTAGGTTAGACACACACACTGCTGTTACTGTAGGTTAGACACACACTGCTGTTACTGTAGGTTAGACACACACTGCTGTTACTGTAGGTTAGACACACACTGCTGTTACTGTAGGTTAGACACACACTGCTGTTACTGTAGGTTAGACACACACTGCTGTTACTGTAGGTTAGACACACACTGCTGTTACTGTAGGTTAGACACACACACTGCTGTTACTGTAGGTTAGACACACACTCTGCTGTTACTGTAGGTTAGACACACACTGCTGTTACTGTAGGTTAGACACACACTGCTGTTACTGTAGGTTAGACACACTGCTGTTACTGTAGGTTAGACACACACACTGCTGTTACTGTAGGTTAGACACACACACTGCTGTTACTGTAGGTTAGACACACACACTGCTGTTACTGTAGGTTAGACACACACACTGCTGTTACTGTAGGTTAGACACACACACTGCTGTTACTGTAGGTTAGACACACACACTGCTGTTACTGTAGGTTAGACACACACTGCTGTTACTGTAGGTTAGACACACACACTGCTGTTACTGTAGGTTAGACACACACACTGCTGTTACTGTAGGTTAGACACACACACTGCTGTTACACACACTGCTGTTACTGTAGGTTAGACACACACACTGCTGTTACTGTAGGTTAGACACACACACTGCTGTTACTGTAGGTTAGACACACACTGCTGTTACTGTAGGTTAGACACACACACTGCTGTTACTGCTGTTACTGTAGGTTAGACACACACACTGCTGTTACTGTAGGTTAGACACACACACTGCTGTTACTGTAGGTTAGACACACACTGCTGCTGTTAGGTAGGTTAGACACACACTGCTGTTACTGTAGGTTAGACACACACTGCTGTTACTGTAGGTTAGACACACACTGCTGTTACTGTAGGTTAGACACACACACTGCTGTTACTGTAGGTTAGACACACACACTGCTGTTACTGTAGGTTAGACACACACTGCTGTTACTGTAGGTTAGACACACACTGCTGTTACTGTAGGTTAGACACACACTGCTGTTACTGTAGGTTAGACACACACTGCTGTTACTGTAGGTTAGACACACACACTGCTGTTACTGTAGGTTAGACACACACACTGCTGTTACTGTAGGTTAGACACACACACTGCTGTTACTGTAGGTTAGACACACACACTGCTGTTACTGTAGGTTAGACACACACACTGCTGTTACTGTAGGTTAGACACACACACTGCTGTTACTGTAGGTTAGACACACACACTGCTGTTACTGTAGGTTAGACACACACACTGCTGTTACACACACTGCTGTTACTGTAGGTTAGACACACACACTGCTGTTACTGTAGGTTAGACACACACACTGCTGTTACTGTAGGTTAGACACACACACTGCTGTTACTGTAGGTTAGACACACACACTGCTGTTACTGTAGGTTAGACACACACACTGCTGTTACTGTAGGTTAGACACACACACTGCTGTTACTGTAGGTTAGACACACACACTGCTGTTACTGCAGGTTAGACACACACACTGCTGTTACTGCAGGTTAGACACACACACTGCTGTTACTGCAGGTTAGACACACACTGCTGTTACTGTAGGTTAGACACACACTGCTGTTACTGTAGGTTAGACACACACACTGCTGTTACTGTAGGTTAGACACACACTGCTGTTACTGTAGGTTAGACACACACACACTGCTGTTACTGTAGGTTAGACACACACTGCTGTTACTGTAGGTTAGACACACACACTGTAGGTTACACACACACTGCTGTTACTGTAGGTTAGACACACACACTGCTGTTACTTAGGTTAGAGGTTAGACACACACTGCTGTTACTGTAGGTTAGACACACACTCTGCTGTTACTGTAGGTTAGACACACACTGCTGTTACTGTAGGTTAGACACACACACTGCTGTTACTGACACACACACTGCTGTTACTGTAGGTTAGACACACACACTGCTGTTACTGTAGGTTAGACACACACTGCTGTTACTGTAGGTTAGACACACACTGCTGTTACTGTAGGTTAGACACACACACTGCTGTTACTGTAGGTTAGACACACACTGCTGTTACTGTAGGTTAGACACACACACTGCTGTTACTGTAGGTTAGACACACACACTGCTGTTACTGTAGGTTAGACACACACTGCTGTTACTGTAGGTTAGACACACACTGCTGTTACTGTAGGTTAGACACACACTGCTGTTACTGTAGGTTAGACACACACACTGCTGTTACTGTAGGTTAGACACACTGCTGTTACTGTAGGTTAGACACACTGCTGTTACTGTAGGTTAGACACACACTCTGCTGTTACTGTAGGTTAGACACACTGCTGTTACTGCAGGTTAGACACACTGCTGTTACTGTAGGTTACACACACTGCTGTTACTGCAGGTTAGGCACTCACACTCTATCACATCCTGTCTATGTGTGTACTGTAGATGGAGTGCTGTACACCGCCTCCCCTTCTAACTTCCTGGGCACGATGTTTGACATCACCAGGGCAACAGGTCAAGAGGTGCACGTGCATCAGTCCATCAACTGGCTCAGTGGTGAGACCCATCTGTCAATCACACACACTCCCAATGCATGTTGGGAAAGATGATAAAATACTTCTCCTGTCCAAACTTCTGTAACACCAAACAACAACAGAATGTGTCCAAAGAAGAGTTTAACTCAGGATGTGGTTTAGCAGTGTGGTGTTACTTACCTAATGAGTTCTCTTTGATGGTGGTCTATGTCTATAACCATCCACGTGTTTTCTGCCAGTAAAGTCATACCGTGTAAAATAAACATCACCACAGCTCTGATGGATGTTTTGGTATAGTTTTATAAATGCCAACAGATAACTTGTCCGTTGGACATGGTGGGATCTTTTTGTGGCGGTAGAATGAAGGATGTGAGAAGTGGAGATGGAAAGGTCTTTATATGCTCGTATTGATGTAACAACCATCATAAGTAAACTGGGAGTCATGCGATGACATGTTGTGTGGTTCTCCCACTACGACTCGGGAAGTCATGCAGTTTATTAGGCTACAGATGAAATAACTGAAAGTGCAAAGTGATTTTGACGCTCTTTTCCAATAAATATTGAGGGTCTTATTCTGGTGATGTGATGATCGATGCTTGACTGCAGTTTGACAAATACCAATATTCTTGCTCTTATCGATAGTAATCTAATCATATAGACTAGCCTTCCCACACTGTATCTGTGAGCTGTTGGCTAGAGCGCTCGTGCCAACACCAGAATATGCACATTTGCTATTTAACCTAACCTGGGATATAACTATCGGTACAGTTGAAAATGGAAACACATTGAGCTTTACATTTTTATTCGGTACATGAAAACTTAAGCGAAAAATAATGTTTTGTGTGTCTACGTCATCACACATTGATTTTTATCCGCAAAAAGACAGTTTAGTGGAAACACCACTGATGAGAAAATGTGCATGTTTGTCTGGGGCTACAAGGAAAACCGTCGGGGCTGTTGAGGACTGGAGCTGGGAAGCACGACACACAATATGTCATTAATATGTCATTCTCTGATGAGTCCAGATCCAGAGTTTGTGAGTTCGGCCCTGGTCAGGGAGAGTCCTGGAGATGATGATAAAATCTACTTCTTCTTCATGGAGAACGCCTTAGAGTACGACCTTTACACCAAGGTCAGGGTCACACGATTGGCCAGAGTCTGCAAGGTGAGATACATCTCTCTCTCTGTCTGTCTGTCTCTCTTTCCTCTCTTTCTCTCTCTCTCCCTCTATTTTGCTCATGTGTGCTTTGACTCGTGCTCTCTCTCCATCCTTCTCATCCCCCTCTCCCCCACCCCTTTCCCTATCTGCCAGGGAGACGTGGGGGGCTCTAAGACCCTGCAGAAGCGCTGGACCAGTTTCCTGAAGGCTCAGCTGGTGTGTCAGGACCGGGACAGTGGCCAGCACTACACCGTCCTGACCCACACCTACCCCCTGGAACACCGCCTGGGAGACCCCAGCAGCACACACTTCTACACCCTCTTCACCTCCCAGGGGTAAGGGGGTGGAGGGGGGAGAGGGGAAGAGAGAGGGAGGGAGGGGGGGGTAGAGATGGGGAGAGAGGGAGGTAGAGGAGGAGTAGAGATGGGGAGAGGGGGGTAGAGATGGGGAGAGAGATAGGTAGAGGAGGAGTAGAGATGAGGAGAGAGGGAGGTAGAGGAGGAGTAGAGATGGGGAGAGAGGGAGGTAGAGGAGGGGTAGAGATGGGAAGAGATGGAGGTAGAGGAGGAGTAGAGATGGGGAGAGAGGGAGGTAGAGGAGGAGTAGAGATGGGGAGAGAGGGAGGTAGAGGAGGAGTAGAGATGGGGAGAGAGGGAGGTAGAGGAGGAATAGAGATGGGGAGAGAGGGAGGGGGGTAGAGATGGGGAGAGAGGGAGGTAGAGGAGGAGTAGAGATGAGGAGAGAGGGAGGTAGAGGAGGAGTAGAGATGGGGAGAGAGGGAGGTAGAGGAGGAGTAGAGATGGGGAGAGAGGGAGGTAGAGGAGGAGTAGAGATGGGGAGAGAGGGAGGTAGAGGAGGTGTAGAGATGGAGAGAGAGGGAGGTAGAGGAGGAGTAGAGATGGTGAGAGAGGGAGGTAGAGGAGGAGTAGAGATGGGGAGAGAGGGAGGTAGAGGAGGAGTAGAGATGGGGAGAGAGGGAGGTAGAGGAGGAGTAGAGATGGGGAGAGAGGGAGGTAGAGGAGGAGTAGAGATGGGGAGAGAGGGAGGTAGAGGAGGAGTAGAGATGGGGAGAGATGGAGGTAGAGGAGGAGTAGAGATGGGAAATGGGGTGGAGAGTGAATGAGAGAGAGGACAGATTGCGAGGGAAAGAGAGAGGGGAATCACTAAAATATGAATATTATGTTACAGTGACTCATACAGATGGCATTACTGTAATGAA
>NW_024609501.1:97500-195380 GCF_018296145.1 Oncorhynchus tshawytscha
TATTAAACATGCATACAGCCCTCATACCACATCTATTCCACTATTAAACATTAAACATGCATAAACATGCATACAGCCCTCATACCACATCTATTCCACTATTAAACATGCATACAGCCCTCATCCATTCACATCTATTATTAAACATGCATACAGCCCTCATACCACATCTATTCCACTATTAAACATGCATACAGCCCTCATACCACATCTATTCCACTATTAAACATGCATACAGCCCTCATACCACATCTATTCCACATATTAAACATCTATTCCACTATTAAACATGCATACAGCCCTCATACCACATCTATTCCACTATTAAACATGCATACAGCCCTCATACCACATCTATTCCACTATTAAACATGCATACAGCCCCATACCACATCTATTCCACTATTAAACATCTACATTCCACACTATTAAACATGCATACAGCCCTCATACCACATCTATTCCACTATTAAACATGCATACAGCCCTCATACCACATCTATTCCACTATTAAACATGCATACTGCCCTCATACCACATCTATTCCACTATTAAACATGCATACAGCCCTCATACCACATCTATTCCACTATTAAACATGCATACAGCCCTCATACCACATTAGGACCATTAGGATCATTAGGACGATCTCTCGCTCTTCCTCTCATCTTGTAACTCCCTACTCTTGCCCATATCCCATACTTCCTATCTCTCCCTTTCTCTCTCATTTACTCTCCATCCTTCCTTCACACTCCTCCTCTCCCTCCAACTCCTCTTTCTCTCTCTGCTTCTGCCTCTCTCTGTCGTCTCTCCCACCCCCTTCCCATCTCAGGTCGTTGTTCCTCTGTGGTGAAGAAGCTGCGTGTGAAGAAGGGCCTGGTGGTCCTCCTCCCTTGTGAACACCCCCATCTCTCCCCTCTCCCCTGCGTCTGGGAGCACCCCCAGGGCCGCCACACCCAGCAGCACCACTCTCACCTAGAGGTCACCGTCTCCGGATCCAGCCTGGGCCTCTACTCCTGCCGCTGCTCAGCCCAGGGTGATTATTCCTGGGGTAGTGAACCCTGCCTCACAGCCTCCTACCAGCTCACCATGGAGGACCTCAGTGTCGAAGGCAGGGTGGACCCAGGGCTTTCGAGATCACCGGTATGGGTGTACGTCTCCTGTGTCCTGCTGGGGGTGCTGGTTGGAGCTTTAGGAGCCACTGTGTTCCTGAAGAGGCTTTGCTGGAGAGCAGCCCAGCACACCCCATTAGAGGACAGAAATGGGGGGGGAGCCAATCAAGGACAGCAGGAGCGGGGCCCCACCTGTTATGAGAATAAGCTGGTGATGGGTGACACGTCGGGCGGCCAATCGGGAGAGGGCGTTTGTTAAGAGATGTCCAGAATTGACTTAATTGAAGGGAGCGTTTTGCCAGGTACCGCTTAGAGACTCTCTCTGTGTCTCTGTGTCTCTGTCTCTCTCTCTGTCTCTGTCTCTCTCTCTGTGTCTCTCTGTCTCTGTGTCGCTCTCTCTGTCTCTCTCTGTGTCTCGGTCTCTCTCTCTGTGTCTCTCTGTGTCTCTGTCTCTCTCTCTCTGTGTCTCTCTGTGTCTCGGTCTCTCTCTCTGTGTCTCTCTGTGTCTCTGTCTCTCTCTCTGTCTCTCTCTCTGTGTCTCTGTCTCTCTCTCTGTCTCTCTCTGTGTCTCTCTCTCTCTGTCTCTCTCTCTGTCTCTGTCTCTCTCTCTGTCTCTGTCTCTCTCTCTGTCTCTCGCTGTGTCTCTGTCTCTCTCTGTGTCTCTGTCTCTCTCTCTCTCTGTCTCTCTCTGTGTCTCTGTGTCTCTGTCTCTCTCTGTGTCTGTGTCTCTGTCTCTCTCTCTGTCTCTCTCTCTGTGTCTCTCTGTCTCTGTGTCTCTCTCTCTGTCTCTCTCTGTGTCTCTGTCTCTCGCTCTGTCTCTCTCTGTGTCTCTCTCTCTCTCTCTGTCTCTCTCTGTGTGTCTCTCTCTCTCTCTCTCTGTCTCTCTCTGTGTCTCTCTGCTTCTCTGTAACCAGGTTTCCATCCAACCTTTTTATGTGAGTAAAACATGTCACGACAGGCCTGATGGAAACAGCACATTTTTGGGTAAACTTTCAATATGTCGACAAAACAAAATACGCTTGACAAGGTGGGATCGTTTAGTGGCGGTAAAGTGAATTATGTGAGAAACGGCGGTGGAAACACCACCTTTACAGGCAAATATTGATATGATAACCATCATATCGATGCAGTGACATGTTGTATGGTCCTCACACTACTACTCAGGCAAGCAGGCAGTTTATTAGCCTACAGATGAAATAAGTTATGATGAACTTCACAGGGAGGTGATGAGCTTGATGCTCCTTTCCACCCACTGTCATCACCCACTGTCGTCACCCACTGTCGTCACCCACTGTCGTCACCCACTGTCATCACCCACTGTCATCACCCACTGTCATCACCAACTGTCATCTACCACTGTCATCACTCACTGTCATCACCCACTGTCATCACTCACTGTCATCACCCACTGTCATCACCCACTGTCATCACCCACTGTCATCGCACACTGCCAACACCCACTGTCATCACCCGCTGTCATCACCAACTGTCATCACCCTCTGTCATCACCAACTGTCATCACCCACTGTCATCACCCACTGTCATCACCCACTGTCATCACCCACTGTCATCACCACTGTCGTCACTCTCTGTCATCACCAACTGTCATCTACCACTGTCATCACCCACTGTCATCACCCTCTGTCATCACCAACTGTCATCACCACTGTCATCACCCACTGTCATCACCCACTGTCATCATCCACTGTCATCACCCACTGTCATCACTGTCATCACCCACTGTCATCACCAACTGTCATCTACCACTGTCATCACCCACTGTCATCACCCACTGTCATCATCCACTGTCATCACTCACTGTCATCACCCACTGTCATCACCCACTGTCATCACCAACTGTCATCTACCACTGTCATCACCCACTGTCATCACCCTCTGTCATCACCAACTGTCATCTACCACTGTCATCACCCACTGTTATCACCCACTGTCATCATCCACTGTCATCACTCACTGTCATCACCCACTGTCATCACCCACTGTCGTCACTCTCTGTCATCACCAACTGTCATCTACCACTGTCATCACCAACTGTCATCTACCACTGTCATCACCCACTGTCATCACCCACTGTCATCTACCACTGTCATCACCCACTGTCATCACCCACTGTCATCACCCACTGTCATCACCCACTGTCGTCACTCTCTGTCATCACCAACTGTCATCTACCACTGTCATCTACCACTGTCATCACCCACTGTCATCACCCACTGTTTCCAAGTCAGTTTGGGGGAAACACGGCACTGCTGGGAAAATGTGCATATTTTCCTTATGGATATTTTCCAAAATTCACATGAAAATCTGTCGCCAGTTGGATTGAAACCAAGCTAGTGACATCACAGGGTAGGATTAAAAGTGAAAAAGAGAGTGATTTCCAAACCTGCAACCAGTTTATAGCCAGCGGGAGGGTATATACCTGCTCCCCACGTCACCACAAATCTCAGTGTTTGATGAAAATCACTGTTTTTAAAATGTTTTTGCTTTTAATGTCATTGGCTAGAACGTTATATATTTTTATACAAAACGTAAAAATGCGGCGCTTTCATATGTTGACAACATGTTTAGACTGTGGCATTGTGCTGGAGATAATGAACATGAGGATGACAACATGTTTAGACTCTGGCATTGTGCTGGAGATAATGAACATGAGGATGACAACATGTTTAGACTCTGGCATTGTGCAGGAGATAATGAACATGAGGATGACAACATGTTTAGACTCTGGCATTGTGCTGGAGATAATGAACATGAGGATGACAACATGTTTAGACTCTGGCATTGTGCTGGAGATAATGAACATGAGGATGACAACATGTTTAGACTCTGGCATTGTGCTGGAGATAATGAACATGAGGATGACAACATGTTTAGACTCTGGCATTGTGCTGGAGATAATGAACATGAGGATGACAACATGTTTAGACTCTGGCATTGTGCTGGAGATAATGAACATAAGGATGACAGCATTGTGCTGGAGATAATGAACATGAGGATGACAACATGTTTAGACTCTGGCATTGTGCTGGAGATAATGAACATGAGGATGACAACATGTTTAGACTCTGGCATTGTGCTGGAGATAATGAACATAAGGATGACAGCATTGTGCTGGAGATAATGAACATGAGGATGACAACATGTTTAGACTCTGGCATTGTGCTGGAGATAATGAACATGAGGATGACAACATGTTTAGACTCTGGCATTGTGCTGGAGATAATGAACATGAGGATGACAACATGTTTAGACTCTGGCATTGTGCTGGAGATAATGAACATGAGGATGACAACATGTTTAGACTCTGGCATTGTGCTGGAGATAATGAACATGAGGATGACAACATGTTTAGACTCTGGCATTGTGCTGGAGATAATGAACATGAGGATGACAACATGTTTAGACTCTGGCATTGTGCTGGAGATAATGAACATGAGGATGACAACATGTTTAGACTCTGGCATTGTGCTGGAGATAATGAACATGAGGATGACAACATGTTTAGACTCTGGCATTGTGCTGGAGATAATGAACATGAGTATGACAACATGTTTAGACTCTGGCATTGTGCTGGAGATAATGAACATGACTATGACAACATGTTTAGACTCTGGCATTGTGCTGGAGATAATGAACATGAGGATGACAACATGTTTAGACTCTGGCATTGTGCTGGAGATAATGAACATGAGGATGACAACATGTTTAGACTCTGGCATTGTGCTGGAGATAATGAACATGACTATGACAACATGTTTAGACTCTGGCATTGTGCTGGAGATAATGAACATGACTATGACAACATGTTTAGACTCTGGCATTGTGCTGGAGATAATGAACATGACTATGACAACATGTTTAGACTCTGGCATTGTGCTGGAGATAATGAACATGAGGATGACAACATGTTTAGACTCTGGCATTGTGCTGGAGATAATGAACATGACGATGACAACATGTTTAGACTCTGGCATTGTGCTGGAGATAATGAACATGAGGATGACAACATGTTTAGACTCTGGCATTGTGCTGGAGATAATGAACATGAGGATGACAACATGTTTAGACTCTGGCATTGTGCTGGAGATAATGAACATGAGGATGACAACATGTTTAGACTCTGGCATTGTGCTGGAGATAATCAACATGACTATGACAACATGTTTAGACTCTGGCATTGTGCTGGAGATAAATGAACATGAGGATGACAACATGTTTAGACTCTGGCATTGTGCTGGAGATAATGAACATGAGGATGACAACATGTTTAGACTCTGGCATTGTGCTGGAGATAATGAACATGAGGATGACAACATGTTTAGACTCTGGCATTGTGCTGGAGATAATGAACATGACTATGACAACATGTTTAGACTCTGGCATTGTGCTGGAGATAATGAACATGAGGATGACAACATGTTTAGACTCTGGCATTGTGCTGGAGATAATGAACATGAGGATTGTGCTGCTGGAGATAATGAACATGAGGATGACAACATGTTTAGACTCTGGCATTGTGCTGGAGATAATGAACATGAGGATGACAACATGTTTAGACTCTGGCATTGTGCTGAGAGATAATGACTCTGGCATTGTGCTGGAGATAATGAACATGAGGATGACAACATGTTTAGAGCACTCTGGCATTGTGCTGGAGATAATGAACATGAGGATGACAACATGTTTAGACTCTGGCATTGTGCTGGAGATAATGAACATGAGGATGACAACATGTTTAGACTCTGGCATTGTGCTGGAGATAATGAACATGAGGATGACAACATGTTTAGACTCTGGCATTGTGCTGGAGATAATGAACATGAGGATGACAACATGTTTAGACTCTGGCATTGTGCTGGAGATAATGAACATGAGGATGACAACATGTTTAGACTCTGGCATTGTGCTGGAGATAATGAACATGAGGATGACAACATGTTTAGATGACTGGCATGTTTGTGCTGCTGGAGATAATGAACATGAGGATGACAACATGTTTAGACTCTGGCATTGTGCTGGAGATAATGAACATGAGGATGACAACATGTTTAGACTCTGGCATTGTGCTGGAGATAATGAACATGACTATGACAACATGTTTAGACTCTGGCATTGTGCTGGAGATAATGAACATGAGGATGACAACATGTTTAGACTCTGGCATTGTGCTGGAGATAATGAACTGGAGATAATGAACATGAGGATGACAACATGTTTAGACTCTGGCATTGTGCTGGAGATAATGAACATGAGGATGACAACATGTTTAGACTCTGGCATTGTGCTGGAGATAATGAACATGACTATGACAACATGTTTAGACTCTGGCATTGTGCTGGAGATAATGAACATGACTATGACAACATGTTTAGACTCTGGCATTGTGCTGGAGATAATGAACATGAGGATGACAACATGTTTAGACTCTGGCATTGTGCTGGAGATAATGAACATGAGGATGACAACATGTTTAGACTCTGGCATTGTGCTGGAGATAATGAACATGACTATGACAACATGTTTAGACTCTGGCATTGTGCTGGAGATAATGAACATGAGGATGACAACATGTTTAGACTCTGGCATTGTGCTGGAGATAATGAACATGACTATGACAACATGTTTAGACTCTGGCATTGTGCTGGAGATAATGAACATGAGGATGACAACATGTTTAGACTCTGGCATTGTGCTGGAGATAAGGAACATGACTATGACTAGTGGTGGGATTTCCCTTTAACTTGTCCTTTGTACATTTGACTTGCTTTTTTTCACATGATGTTGAATCTTTTTGGGAGGAAATGTATTTTTGTAATATTTGCGAATGTTTTGTAGTTGTTGTAATCCATTGTTTGATATTCTGAACAAAGTGTATTTCAGTAAATATTCCCCCAGTACTAATTGGTAGTTTTCCTGTATAATTTTAATGAACCATTTAACTTTGTTAGTTCAGTGTGCCATATAATATGATATCTTAACTATAATCAGAGGGCCATGTAATATTATAATTCAGAAGAGGGGCGGGCACATGTAAATATTATAATTCAGAAGAGGGGGCGGGCACATGTTCTACTTAACTATGTAATATTATAATTCAGAAGAGGGAGGTGACCACATGTTCTACTTAACTATGTAATATTATAATTCAGAAGAGGGAGGTGACCACATGTTCTACTTAACTATGTAATATTTGATTTTGAAGATTTATGTCAGTCAAAAGGTTAGTACAACAGAAGTTCAAAAAATGCATGAGACTTTTACTAAATCAGGGATGGACCACAGAAAAATCAGAACTCAACATGACAGGCTGCAGTAGCACCCCTCCCCACACCTATTGCAAGCAAAACATTTAGTGGCCCCACTCTTGACAGCAGATATGTTTTTTATGTTTTAGGGTTAATTTTGTGCAATTCCACACATTGCGATGTAGACAATATTTTGCAGTTTTCTAACTAACTAATGCAATTCTACTCATGTTGCCATGGTGCGAAGAGAAGGAATTGCCTGTGGGTCGCCCGTTGCCCATTCCTGTACTAAATATTCCCACGTCTCCGGCTTCTTTGCAACACTTCATGACACAACACCACAAGAACACATTTTTTGTTTGTTTTGATAAATGTTTATGTTACAGCCAATTTTGTTACAGCTTGACCATAGTGGGAAACAGCAAGTTGCCGTAGACATTTAGGGATGTTTTCCCAGACACACATTAAGACTAGTCCTGGACTAAAAAGCATATTTATTGAAGAATCTCTGTGTCTGGGAAACCGCTCCTCAGATACATACAAATAAATAAAGGATGCCGGTACTGGGTCTTCTCAAGACTGTCACCACATCCTTCATCACAAGGCACACCAACCTTCACTCAGCATGGGGAGCACAAGACTGACCCAAAATCCTGGTACTTGAACACAATAAGCTGCACCTGGAAACACACATGAACCTGGGCAGAAGATGGTTGGTGTTCCTGCCTGACTACATTGCAGATGCCTGCCAGATCTCACAACGTTTGGGTAGGTGTTGAAAGTATCAGCTAAACAGATTATATGTTATAGCAATTGGATGCCCGACTGTGCAGTCGATGAAGTGGCACCGACTATTGGTTGATGAAATGCAACGTCTGCAAGGAAGTGAGCCTGGAACTCGACCAAGACATTTAACATGTCACTAATGTCAGATGTTACAGGTTTTGTTATTTTTTGTCATTATCGACAATATGGAAATTCAAGTCACTTTTGGATGTTATTGTGCTCTCTAGTTCATAGACAATCTCACGTTCACTCTTATCATCTTTGTCCTTATCTTCCAATACTTTATTCTTGGTTACCTCAGCAATTAAAAAAAACGAATATGGGGGAATCAATACCTCTTCTTCATCGTTCAATTGAAATAAACCTGCCAGGGAAGCACCAAAACGGGTAGTGATCTTAAAACATGTCTTCCAATCTGCAAACATTTTAGCCACAAGCTCGTCTGTAGATGATGAAGCAAATTGGCCAAATCGCATTGTCATCTTTTTTTCCTTCGTAAGCTAACCGGGTTCCACAGAAGGTTTCTACACACTGTTTTCCCAGGTCTTAATTAAGGACACGTAAGGCAACAGGAAATGCAAGGAGTGATACTTATAAATGATCTTGTAGTGCTTCCCTAGGGTCGTGGCCTCATTGAATGGCTCGAAAATCATCTCTGTTGGATTCACATACATGAATTGCCCTTAAATGGTCATTAGAAAGTTCAATGTTATGTTTATGGTTGTCATAAAACCCCAAAGCTTCCCACCAAGCGCATTGACATTTTCTGTACTTTTTTTTTCTCCTTTGGTAGGAAGTTGTTTGTCACCTCACAGAGCATATTCTCCCTGCAGCCCTCATAGGTGTCATCGAAAGAGTCAGGGGCCATGTCATGAATCTTCAGAAAAGGGAAGAGACAATGGTAACACTTTAATTATAGTAGTGAAATGTATTATTCATAAAGCCTTTATATGCATGACATTGTCATAAATCCCTGTTTTCGTACACTCTTTATAAGCCTACATAGTTTTATGTAGTCTTATGCAGTAATGACATAAACATTATAACACCCACTCCACATGAACTGTTATAAGCAAGCTACAATGTCTCTGCCAAATGTCTCTGTTACACACATATTTATGTTATGAAGCCTTTATGTGTAAACATACTTATACATGTATTGGGTACAATCAGAGAAAAGGCATTAGTGTTTACCAGCACTAGTAACTGATTCATGAATTATTTTCCACCACGATTGGTAAAGTGGCACACTCTTTGGATGTTATAACACATTCATAGGAATTTAAACTTATTCATGAATCATTTTTCATGACTTGCTGAAAATGATTAAGTTTGTATTGTATTGTGACATTTTGACCTTCCTCTTTTAAGACTACAGTCTGTAGGTGCTACAAAGTAATAATTGGTGTCATTTGAAGCTTTATTAGAAGTGCTCTGTAACATGAGCACTATTTCCATAACAGTTTTCTTACATTAATTAATGAACCACAGAGGTACCCCGCTCTACGGGTGGTAACTCATTGGATCTGATTCATTTGATTAAATGCAATTGCATGTTTTAGGGCTGCAACCATAGAAATACAATGTATTTATGCTACTAATAAGCTAATGTCAACTTCATGTCTATGGTTATTTTGTTCACTGTCAGCCTATTTGTGCAACTATTATTGAATTTGCATAGAAAAGTAATTTGGTTGGAAATGCAACTGGGGCCATGTAAATAATTTTTAGGCTACTGATTCCACCAGTGGCACCTTGTATGACCATACAAGTCTATTATGTGACTGAGAAGAGTAAAATAATTTGGTTGCAAAGTCACTGCCCTGCCCTACCTCTGCCCCACAAGGACCATGAACACAAGGCTTATAGTTCTGCCTGGACAGGAACATTAACACAAGGCTTATAGTTCTGCCTGGACAGGAACATTAACACAAGGCTTATAGTTCTGCCTGGACAGGAACATTAACACAAGGCTTATAGTTCTGCCTGGACAGGAACATTAACACAAGGCTTATAGTTCTGCCTGGACAGGAACATTAACACAAGGCTTATAGTTCTGCCTGGACAGGAACATTAACACAAGGCTTATAGTTCTGCCTGGACAGGAACATTAACACAAGGCTTATAGTTCTGCCTGGACAGGACATTAACACAAGGCTTATAGTTCTTGGACAGGAACATAGTTCTGCCTGGACAGGAACATTAACACAAGGCTTATAGTTCTGCCTGGACAGGAACATTAACACAAGGCTTATAGTTCTGCCTGGACAGGAACATTAACAGAAGGCTTATAGTTCTGCCTAGACAGGAACATTAACAGAAGGCTTATAGTTCTGCCTAGACAGGAACATTAACACAAGGCTTATAGTTCTGCCTAGACAGGAACATTAACACAAGGCTTATAGTTCTGCCTGGACAGGAACGGTACTTCCAAAACAGCTTCTATCTCAAGGCCATCAGACTGTTAAACATTACCACTAACAAGGCTACTGCCAACATAGTTCTGCCTGACAGGAGCCACTTTAATCATGGGAATCGATGGGAAATGATGTAAATATATCACTAGCCACTTTAAACAATGCTACCTTATATAATGTTACAACCCTACATTGTTCATCCATATGGACGTTGATACTGTACTCTATCATCGAAGGCATCCATAGTTCATGTATCACTAGCCACATTAACTATGCCAAGGTTTATAGTATCTGCCTGTATATACTGTACTTCGATATCATCTACTGTATCTTGCCTATAGTTCTGCCTGTACCATCAACATTCAATACAAGGTACATATTCTTTATCTGCACTGTGTATGACAGTAGCTCATAGTTTTTTGGAACATTAAGATTACTTGCTCGTTATTACTGCATTGTCTGAACTAGAAGCACAAGCATTTCTGCCTACACTCGAACATTAACACAAGGCTGACAAATAAAATTTGATTTGATTTGATTTGAACATTAACACAAGGCTTATAGTTCTGCCTGGACAGGAACATTACCACAAGGCTTATAGTTCTGCCTGGACAGGACCATTAACACAAGGCTTATAGTCCTGCCTGGACAGGAACATTAACACAAGGCTCATAGTTCTGCCTGGACAGGAACATTAACACAAGGCTCATAGTTCTGCCTGGACAGGAACATTACCACAAGGCTTATAGTCCTGCCTGGACAGGACCATTAACACAAGGCTTATAGTCCTGCCTGGACAGGAACATTAACACAAGGCTCATAGTTCTGCCTGGACAGGAACATTAACACAAGGCTTATAGTTCTGCCTGGACAGGACCATTAACACAAGGCTTATAGTCCTGCCTGGACAGGAACATTAACACAAGGCTCATAGTTCTGCCTGGACAGGAACATTAACACAAGGCTCATAGTTCTGCCTGGACAGGAACATTAACACAAGGCTTGCTCTGTATCTTTACCTGATAACGTACTGCAGGATAGAGCCATTCCCATACAGTACTGTAAATTAGTAACATGCTGTTGAGTTGTTATACATTTTCAGAAGTCTGGACATGTCTACTGTCCCTCTTACTGAACATCCCCCTCCTCCCACGTCAATACCACACTCATCCACCCTCTCTTCTTAAATGCCAAATACAATAAGTCATGTTGAGACAGTGGCTTCAACAAATGTAAAAAGACTACTTAATGACTGTCTCTAGCCAGTGGGTTTGAGTGGGGTGTCTCCTCTCTCACTACTGGCTATGATATCATTCAGTGTTGTTTTAAAAGTCACTGCTACACGTTCCTGCACCATTAGAATGTGTTCTGTCTGCTTGGCCTTTATGTAGTGTACACTAGATCTGACTACATCCCACCACTCAGTTGCTGAAAATAACCTAAAACATGTAAATATACCTGGTTCTGTCCATACTGGCCTTTATTCTGTCCCTTTGAATAAACCTCAACCACAACATTACATAATACTGTCATGTGTTCAATAGTGCCTTGAGATAATGTAAATTCTGCCTTGAGATAATGTAAATTCTGCCTTGAGATAATGTAAATTCTAGCTTGAGCTAATTTGAATTATACCTTGAGGTTTTAGGCTATTGTTCCAGCCCAGCACTAAAATACCTCATACCACTAGTTAAAGCCACTGTCTGCAAGGTGCCCAGTAATTTCACATACTTGAAATACAACCCTTAATTGTGAATAATATGACTCGTCTTGAATACCTTTATGTAATTGTCTTACTTTATTATAACCCCCATAAATGTAGCACATGTTTCTACAAGTGTGCTTGTTGTGTAATTTGAGACTTATGTAGAGCTTCATATCACCTTTAAAACATGTCATGGGATGCCATTCCTTTAGCACCACAGGTATAGAAATCAACTGGTCGTTCTGATATTTCTTCATTTCTTTATTTTTACTTTGGATGATGTGCATATTGTTTTCTAGGTATTATTACTGCATGGTTGGAGCTAGAAACACACGCATTTCACTGCACCTGCGATAACATATGCAAGTCTGTGTACACAACCAATAAAGTTTGATTTGAAGTGCTAGTTTCATGTGAAAATCTCGTAGCATTTTTTACATTGTTTACATTGTTGTTGGTGGCCCATTCCATCATATATGGTATACAACATAGTTACAGTAAATATAGTTACTGTAAATGCTACAGTAAATATAGTTACTGTAAATGCTACAGTAAATATAGTTACAGCAAATTTAGTTACAGTACATATAGTTACAGTAAATGCTACAATAAATATAGTTACAGTAAATGCTACAGTACATATAGTTACAGTAAATGCTACAATAAATATAGTTACAGTAAATGCTACAGTACATATAGTTACAGTAAATGCTACAATAAATATAGTTACAGTAAATGCTACAGTACATATAGTTACAGTAAATGCTATATATGACCAGGCCTGTGCTCAAATACTATTTGAAATCTGTTGGTAGGGGCAAGGGGCAATTTGGGATTCACCATCTCTGTCTGTCTGTCTGTCTGTCTGTCTGTCTGTCTGTCTGTCTGTCTGTCTGTCTGTCTGTCTGTCTGTCTGTCTAGCTGTCTGTCTAGCTGTCTGTCTAGCTGTCTGTCTAGCTGTCTGTCTCTGTCTGTCTGTCTGTCTGTCTGTCTGTCTGTCTGTCTGTCTGTGATTCTCTCTTTGTTTGTCAATCTCACTCTCTATTTCTACCTCTCTTGGTCAATAACTCTAGCCAGTGTTCCAGACATCTGATTTGAACGGTTAATCTGATTTAAGATGTAACGTTGCCTGCGCACTGTGGAGCAAGACAGTCCTTATTTGGCCGAAGGTGAAAGGTCATATGACAGTCAAAAGTATTTCTATGACATTATTATTATAAATATTATGATTATTATTATTATATGACATGTTGCCTTATGTTACATTTTTACATATTTGTTTACAAGATTCTGAAAGTCTTTGCATTATTTTGAATGTTTGAAAAAAGTTATTTTGTATTTTCCATTTCTACACAATGCAGTAAAAACAGTAAAATTTCCTTCAATGCCAACTGGTAGTTTCCAGTATCCCTTTACTGAACAACTAAATAATTAACTCATTCATTAGTTAATCATGTGTCTAAGTCTCTCAAAAGTAGAGGAGGCTTCAGTGGAAGTTTAACAAAGACATGTAAATGTAAGAATGCTGAATGTCTTTCTTTATTAATGTTGGCAGAAGCTGCACGCATGGAGTCTGTTACACAGGGTACTACAAGTCTATTGACTTACATCTTAATATCTGTGTCCTGATGTCAGAATGTAACAATAACAGCATGGAGTCTGTTACACTACTACAAGTCTATTGACTTACATCTTAATATCTGTGTCCTGATGTCAGAATGTAACAATAACAGCATGGAGTCTGTTACACTACTACAAGTCTATTGACTTACATCTTAATATCTGTGTTCTGATGTCAGAATGTAACAATAACAGCATGGAGTCTGTTACACAGGGTACTACAAGTCTATTGACTTACATCTTAATATCTGTGTCCTGATGTCAGAATGTAACAATAACAGCATGGAGTCTGTTACACAGGGTACTACAAGTCTATTGACTTACATCTTAATATCTGTGTTCTGATGTCAGAATGTAACAATAACAGCATGGAGTCTGTTACACAGGGTACTACAAGTCTATTGACTTACATCTTAATATCTGTGTTCTGATGTCAGAATGTAACAATAACAGCATGGAGTCTGTTACACTACTACAAGTCTATTGACTTACATCTTAATATCTGTGTTCTGATGTCAGAATGTAACAATAACAGCATGGAGTCTGTTACAGTACTACAAGTCTATTGACTTACATCTTAATATCTGTGTTCTGATGTCAGAATGTAACAATAACAGCATGGAGTCTGTTACACAGGGTACTACAAGTCTATGGACTTACATCTTAATATCTGTGTCCTGATGTCAGAATGTAACAATAACAGCATGGAGTCTGTTACATCTTAATACATGGGTACTACAAGTCTATACAAGGACTTACATCTTAATATCTGTGTCCTGATGTCAGAATGTAACAATAACAGCATGGAGTCTGTTACACTATTGACTTTACTACTACAAGTCTATTGACTTACATCTTAATATCTGTGTCCTGATGTCAGAATGTAACAATAACAGCATGGAGTCTGTTACGCAGGGTACTACAAGTCTATTGACTTACATCTTAATATCTGTGTCCTGATGTCAGAATGTAACAATAACAGCATGGAGTCTGTTACACAGGGTACTACAAGTCTATGGACTTACATCTTAATATCTGTGTCCTGATGTCAGAATGTAACAATAACAGCATGGAGTCTGTTACACTACTACAAGTCTATGGACTTACATCTTAATATCTGTGTCCTGATGTCAGAATGTAACAATAACAGCATGGAGTCTGTTACACTACTACAAGTCTATTGACTTACATCTTAATATCTGTGTCCTGATGTCAGAATGTAACAATAACAGCATGGAGTCTGTTACACAGGGTACTACAAGTCTATGGACTTACATCTTAATATCTGTGTCCTGATGTCAGAATGTAACAAGAATGTAACAACAACAGCATGGAGTCTGTTACACAGGGTACTACAAGTCTATGGACTTACATCTTAATATCTGTGTCCTGATGTCAGAATGTAACAATAACAGCATGGAGTCTGTTTACTAGGGTACTACAAGTCTATGGACTTACATCTTAATATCTGTGTTCTGATGTCAGAATGTAACAATAACAGCATGGAGTCTGTTACACAGGGTACTACAAGTCTATTGACTTACATCTTAATATCTGTGTTCTGATGTCAGAATGTAACAATAACAGCATGGAGTCTGTTACACAGGGTACTACAAGTCTATGGACTTACATCTTAATATCTGTGTCCTGATGTCAGAATGTAACAATAACAGCATGGAGTCTGTTACACAGGGTACTACAAGTCTATGGACTTACATCTTAATATCTGTGTTCTGATGTCAGAATGTAACAATAACAGCATGGAGTCTGTTACACAGGGTACTACAAGTCTATGGACTTACATCTTAATATCTGTGTCCTGATGTCAGAATGTAACAATAACAGCATGGAGTCTGTTACACAGGGTACTACAAGTCTATTGACTTACATCTTAATATCTGTGTTCTGATGTCAGAATGTAACAATAACAGCATGGAGTCTGTTACACAGGGTACTACAAGTCTATTGACTTACATCTTAATATCTGTGTCCTGATGTCAGAATGTAACAATAACAGCATGGAGTCTGTTACACAGGGTACTACAAGTCTATGGACTTACATCTTAATATCTGTGTCCTGATGTCAGAATGTAACAATAACAGCATGGAGTCTGTTACACAGGGTACTACAAGTCTATGGACTTACATCTTAATATCTGTGTCCTGATGTCAGAATGTAACAATAACAGCATGGAGTCTGTTACACTACTACAAGTCTATTGACTTACATCTTAATATCTGTGTCCTGATGTCAGAATGTAACAATAACAGCATGGAGTCTGTTACACAGGGTACTACAAGTCTATTGACTTACATCTTAATATCTGTGTCCTGATGTCAGAATGTAACAATAACAGCATGGAGTCTGTTACACAGGGTACTACAAGTCTATGGACTTACATCTTAATATCTGTGTCCTGATGTCAGAATGTAACAATAACAGCATGGAGTCTGTTACACAGGGTACTACAAGTCTATTGACTTACATCTTAATATCTGTGTTCTGATGTCAGAATGTAACAATAACAGCATGGAGTCTGTTACACAGGGTACTACAAGTCTATTGACTTACATCTTAATATCTGTGTTCTGATGTCAGAATGTAACAATAACAGCATGTCTGTTAACAAGTCTATGAACATCTTAATATCATGTCCTGAGTCTGTTACACAGGGTACTACAAGTCTATTGACTTACATCTTAATATCTGTGTTCTGATGTCAGAATGTAACAATAACAGCATGGAGTCTGTTACACAGGGTACTACAAGTCTATTGACTTACATCTTAATATCTGTGTTCTGATGTCAGAATGTAACAATAACAGCATGGAGTCTGTTACACAGGGTACTACAAGTCTATTGACTTACATCTTAATATCTGTGTTCTGATGTCAGAATGTAACAATAACAGCATGGAGTCTGTTACACAGGGTACTACAAGTCTATTGACTTACATCTTAATATCTGTGTCCTGATGTCAGAATGTAACAATAACAGCATGGAGTCTGTTACACTACTACAAGTCTATTGACTTACATCTTAATATCTGTGTTCTGATGTCAGAATGTAACAATAACAGTGACCCACTAACTGATTAAAATATAACTAACAGACATTGAAAATATATTTGTATAACAAAATATATTTGTTAAAAAAAAGTTTAAGAAAGCAGAGGTAGACTTGTTTGATTTAAACATCTTCATGGAAAATGAACCGATGAATGTATCTCTCAAAAAGATATGGACCACGCACATGACTCAATCGTTTGCTGTATTCACACAATATAAGTTTACCCTGGATGTACAATTTAGAGTGGAATGAACTTGTATACTAATATGAGGTTAACATTTCCCATGTTGACATAACTTACTTTTAAGGCAGTGGTTTATAACATTTGACAGTGTTGGTATTGATAGAAGCTGTAGACAGAGGCACCATCTAGATGACAGATTTCAATAAATGCAAGATGTCATATTAAGAACTTAAATCTCAATGCAAATAGGTACGGATATATTACCGATCTGTTTCTCCAAGTACGGCAAAGTAGTAGAATCATTATCTGATTCCTAACAGGGGCTTGATCTGTATTTACACTAAAGCACAGTTCAGATATCTTAGATATGTTGCACTTTTCAGTTTGAAAACAACTTTGCACCACAGGTCTTTGACTGTGTTTCTATTTTTCACTTCCTCAATTTTAAATTTCTCATAAGGAGGGATCAAAACCTCTGCCTCAAGTGACCCCATGATCGTATATTTTTCCACAGAGGCATGTTTCAATTTCAAAACAATTTTCAGTTCCAGATTCTGCAGCAAAAGTCTGAGAAGTAGAGGTTGAGAGAAATTTGCCAAATCTAATTTCTTGATTTAATTGACCCTTGTAAACACGTTTGGTTCCACGGTATACGGTTTTCAAACATTCATTGGGATGATTTTTGTCTTCCAGAATACGTATGGCATCAGACAGCAGGAAATGCCATGCATAGAACTCAAAGGTTTTTGCTTTGGATTTATCTTTTCCCACACAAACTGCATCATTCAGTGTTTTGTAAAATATACCAGAGTACAACTTGATTGCAACAATATGTTCAACTGTAAGTTCCCCATCAGATTCTTTGTCAGTAGCATCATAATGGTCTGTCCAACGAGTTCCAAAGTCGTCCGTATTGGCTGTAATCTCATCACTCAGGTACACCTTCACCTTAGTCAACATCGCTGGAACACAGCCCTTGTATGCATCATCGACAGATGAACGTGCCATGTCCAGAACGGTGTCAGGCCTCACCTTGGAGAGGAGGAAAAGGATTTAGCTTTTTCACCTTTTTAGGATTTAAAATTCATTTTAAACATTAAGTTAAGGTATGTGACACGTGCGCACAAACAAACATACCATTCCACTGACCATACTGAAGGTCAATGAGAAAACAGCCCACACTACAAACTTCACCATCTTCACTGCAATCTAGAGTAGACTCAAAGGTGATCCTAGTTATTATCAGGTTACAGCTCTCTGGTGCTTGTGGCTGTGATGTTACCAAGTTGTCTTCACTTTGGTACGCCTCCCTCCCTCCGGACAGTCATTTATCCTGTATCTGCTATTTTCATAGCTAAAATGCCACTTCAGTACAGGTCTCATTCATACAATACAAACTCGTGATGGTCTCCCATTGGCTGTTTTTACTAGTTAGTTTGGAATCTGTTGATCTTATTCCTCTGCCCTTTTTTGGAAATGGATCATTGCCCAAGGAAGATGAAAACAGACATTTACATGCCACTTGACATCATGTTTTACTCATTAACTCTATACTGAGTAGGACAAGTTTCATACTGTATTGTAGCTGAGCTTCTACTGTTGTCAGTACACAATGTGTGTTTTAGCTCGTTGCCTCTAAATGAACAAAACAGCATAACATATCTTTTAAATCTTGTTTTGAGTGCTGGCACATTAATCTTATGTTTTAACTTACATTGCTGCTAGACACTCACCTATGCCCAATTACAAAAAGTAATGTATGAACAACTAATTGTAACTCTAATGTCCCTAGGCGATGTTTAACTGGGGTATCTTCTCTCTAACTCACTCATGACCATGATCCCCTTCACACTACTTGAACAATTTCAGGCTTATTCACTATTTAAACCCTAAAATCTCATAGGATGCATTTGCTCTACGGTTTACATTTGCTCTCCAGGACCAGGTGAGGTGACCACTGAGAGGTAGCTAAAAATAGTTGGTCTGTTTAATGCATGAAATGCCTCCCCCTGCTGGTAGTTGTGGAGAATGCACAATGTAATCATTTGTCGAAGGTGGTCTTTGAATACCATTGAACTGCTTTAATCATGCTCAATGATGCTTTATTGATGCTACAGGGCAAGTGCTGAAAATGTATGATGAAAACATATTAACTCTAAATTACACCACATTAGATAATACATTTTTCCATATAGGCACAGTTACAGTTAATGCTGCAGTAAATATAGTTACAGTAAATGCTACAGTAAATATAGTTACAGTAAATATAGTTACAGTTAATGCTACAGTAAATATAGTTACAGTAAATGCTACAGTAACTATAGATACAGTAAATGCAATATATGACCAGACCTGGGTTCAAATACTATTTGAAATCTTTCAAGTACTTTGAGCGTTTTATTTAACCTGCCTGGAGTGCCAGATGGGCAGAGTTTGCACTTTGGGGACTGTTCTATTGGTTCCATTGCAACAGACAAGCTAAATTAAGCGCAGCTAAAGTATTTGAAAATGTTTCAAATAGTATTTGAACCCAAGTGTGTATTTAAACTGTCATGAAGTTGTTGGTAGCAGGATTTCTATATTAGATTTCTCCCTGTGTGGGCATTACATTATGGAGCAAAGGACCTGGCAGAAGAAGAACAATGTGAACATACAGTATATAACACAGGTCTACAGTGATGGGGGAATCCACAGGGAACAACCCTGGCTGTTTCGTTTCACTCTCTGAATGAGAGAGAGCTTCATTGACTAACATACAGTATATAACACAGGTCTACAGTGATGGGGGAATCCACAGGGAACAACCCTGGCTGTTTAGTTTCACTCTCTGAATGAGAGAGAGCTTCATTGACTAACATACAGTATATAACACAGGTCTACAGTGATGGGGGAATCCACAGGGAACAACCCTGGCTGTTTCGTTTTACTCTCTGAATGAGAGAGAGCTTCATTGACTAACATACAGTATATAACACAGGTCTACAGTGATGGGGGAATCCACAGGGAACAACCCTGCTCATTTCGTTTCACTCTCTGAATGAGAGCGAGCTTCATTGACTAACATACAGTATATAACACAGGTCTACAGTGATGGGGGAATCCACAGGGAACAACCCTGGCCGTTTCGTTTCACTCTCTGAATGAGAGAGAGCTTCATTGACTAACATACAGTATATAACACAGGTCTACAGTGATGGGGGAATCCACAGGGAACAACCCTGGCTGTTTCGTTTCACTCTCTGAATGAGAGAGAGCTTCATTGACTAACATACAGTATATAACACAGGTCTACAGTGATGGGGGAATCCACAGGGAACAACCCTGGCCGTTTCGTTTCACTCTCTGAATGAGAGAGAGCTTCATTGACTAACATACAGTATATAACACAGGTCTACAGTGATGGGGGAATCCACAGGGAACAACCCTGGCTGTTTCGTTTCACTCTCTGAATGAGCTTCATTGACTAACATACAGTATATAACACAGGTCTACAGTGATGGGGGAATCCACAGGGAACAACCCTGGCCGTTTCGTTTCACTCTCTGAATGAGAGCGAGCTTCATTGACTAACATACAGTATATAACACAGGTCTACAGTGATGGGGGAATCCACAGGGAACAACCCTGGCCGTTTCGTTTCACTCTCTGAATGAGAGAGAGCTTCATTGACTAACATACAGTATATAACACAGGTCTACAGTGATGGGGGAATCCACAGGGAACAACCCTGGCCGTTTCGTTTCACTCTCTGAATGAGAGAGAGCTTCATTGACTAACATACAGTATATAACACAGGTCTACAGTGATGGGGGAATCCACAGGGAACAACCCTGGCCGTTTCGTTTCACTCTCTGAATGAGAGAGAGCTTCATTGACTAACATACAGTTCTACTGCTGTATTTTCCTATACAGCTTTACAATTCAGATTGTTTTGGAACCCGACACTCTCCAGTTTGAAGAGAGATTTACATTTTAGAACATTCTGGACTTTTTCCTTTTTGGTAA
The DNA here is from genome assembly GCF_018296145.1 of Oncorhynchus tshawytscha. Taxonomy (NCBI): domain Eukaryota; kingdom Metazoa; phylum Chordata; class Actinopteri; order Salmoniformes; family Salmonidae; genus Oncorhynchus; species Oncorhynchus tshawytscha. The sequence goes on from NW_024609501.1 coordinate 118,666, forward strand.
TTTTGAACATCTCAACAGGTGGAATCAACACCTCCTCCTGTTCTCCCAACACTGGGTAGGACTTGAGATATGCTCCTGCACATGTCTTTATCTCAAAGCAGGACTTCTCTCCAAATGATTGACTAATTCTCTTGTCACGAGAGCTCGAGGCAAAGAAGCCGAATCTTATTTAACTTCACCTGCAAACTCCATGTTGGTTCTCCGGTATGTGGTGTGACAGCCCTGTTGGTTTTCTTTCAGGAGGCGAATGGCGTCAGTCAGCAGGAAATGAAGGGAGTGGAAGGGGAATGAGGTGGTGTACTCTGTTCTACTCGTCCGGACTGCTTGGTTGAACACTGGGTATAGTTTGACCTCCTATAGTTTGACCCCCTGAGTAAGCACAGATAGCCTTGATATGATCATGTGGAAGTTTGTCTTTAGAATTCTACTTGGACTTGTCCTTTTGCAATCGCTGTTACCCATATTTTGCACATCCTTCTGCCTTCACCCAGGCTTGTTTGAAGATCCCTACTTTGCTAATTTCATGTTCCAGATATTCTTTCTGCACCTTGTTGTACATTTGTTCAGTGCAGCTGTTATACATGTCGTCAACAGAGTCAGAGACCATGTCTAAGGGTATGCTGGAATTGAGCAGGCTGATGGAGAATAACCTTCAGAGAATATGGAGGGGAAAACATCCCAAAAAACAAGAGGAATTGTTTATGAAAATGTTAAACTGTAGCCACTTTGTTCACAGATGAACTATAGCACGACCATATGCTGGTAATACCCTTTCATATCACGGTTCTCATCTCAAAATCCTATAGTTCTACAGAACAAACAGAAGTTGACACTAGATTGTGGGCAATGCTGAAAAGGCCTATGTGCTAAAACACTTCCAGAAGTAATCTTCTAGTTCCATGTTCCAGATTGAGAGATCCTCTTACCATCGTAGAGTCCACACCCAGAGTCCAAGCATGGTAGAGACACAGCACAGCAAAGGTTAGGATGTTGTCTCTCCCCATGACTTCAACAGCACCTGTAGTAAAACAACATATAGGAAACCATACCAATCAGCATAACAATACAAAACATGATACAACATAGCTTTAATATCATTCCCTTTTAATAAATAAGAACATGGGACTAACTGCATTAGCACCATATAGGAGCTGACAGTAAATTCTAACATCCTGGCAATCATTATATTCATTATCAAAATAGCTTATAATGATCTGGTAGTTGAACTTACCAGACTGGAGCACGACAGAGGTTGTTTTGTATTGTTCAGCTTCAGGACTTGTGTTTTGCAGACTGTCTGATAAGATCTACTTAAACCTGGTGAGAGAAATGACTTTACAAACAGACATAACCACAAACCATATTCCCACACTGAAGCACCAAGATAATATGTGAACAAAGTCATGCAGACCTCTCTCAGTGATGTCATTACCAGTCACACAACCTGAGAGACTGTGACCATGACAACTGACTGACCACATGGTGCAGGGGTTGACTAGCTGTTTCCCTCTAACAGGTATCTTTTTCTGATATTTTCCCCTCAGAACCCAGACTAAAGTTTGAGACCCTCTTGAAGGTGTGAAATAGTCACTATCAGCCTGAGTTTAATGTAAACCACAACCACAATACAAACAACCTGACAAAGATAAATGTCATTCAGACTCCCAGATGTAACTATGCAGGTGTCATCATTACCGTATAAGATACTTATCATAATTTCCATCTCTCAGAGATATTCTGTTTTATAGTGGTGTCAAAACAACAGTTAGTGTCAAAGTAACGTGTGGATAGACATTAGATGTTATGACAGTTAACCTGTGGATAGACAGTAGATGTTATGGCAGTTAACCTGTGGATAGACAGTAGATGTTATGGCAGTTAACCTGTGGATAGACAGTAGATGTTATGACAGTTAACCTGTGGATAGACAGTAGATGTTATGACAGTTAACCTGTGGATAGACAGTAGATGTTATGACAGTTAACCTGTGGATAGACAGTAGATGTTATGACAGTTAACCTGTGGACAGTAGTTAACCTGTGGATAGATGTTATGCAGTTAACCTGTGGATAGACAGTAGATGTTATGGCAGTTAACCTGTGGATAGACAGTAGATGTTATGGCAGTTAACCTGTGGATAGACAGTAGATGTTATGACAGTTAACCTGTGGATAGACAGTAGATGTTATGACAGTTAACCTGTGGATAGACAGTAGATGTTATGGCAGTTAACCTTGGATAGACAGTAGAGTTATGGCAGTTAACCTGTGGATAGACAGTAGATGTTATGACAGTTAACCTGTGGATAGACAGTAGATGTTATGGCAGTTAACCTGTGGATAGACAGTAGATGTTATGACAGTTAACCTGTGGATAGACAGTAGATGTTATGGCAGTTAACCTGTGGATAGACAGTAGATGTTATGGCAGTTAACCTGTGGATAGACAGTAGATGTTATGGCAGTTAACCTGTGGATAGACAGTAGATGTTATGGCAGTTAACCTGTGGATAGACAGTAGATGTTATGGCAGTTAACCTGTGGATAGACAGTAGATGTTATGACAGTTAACCTGTGGATAGACAGTAGATGTTATGGCAGTTAACCTGTGGATAGACAGTAGATGTTATGGCAGTTAACCTGTGGATAGACAGTAGATGTTATGGCAGTTAACCTGTGGATAGACAGTAGATGTTATGGCAGTTAACCTGTGGATAGACAGTAGATGTTATGGACAGTTAACCTGTGGATAGACAGTAGATGTTATGCAGTTAACCTGTGGATAGACAGTAGATGTTATGACAGTTAACCTGTGGATAGACAGTAGATGTTATGACAGTTAACCTGTGGATAGACAGTAGATGTTATGGCAGTTAACCTGTGGATAGACAGTAGATGTTATGACAGTTAACCTGTGGATAGACAGTAGATGTTATGACAGTTATCCTGTGGATAGACAGTAGATGTTATGACAGTTAACCTGTGGATAGACAGTAGATGTTATGACAGTTATCCTGTGGATAGACAGTAGATGTTATGAAGTTAACCTGTGGATAGACAGTAGATGACAGTTAACCTGTGGATAGACAGTAGATGTTATGACAGTTAACCTGTGGATAGACAGTAGATGTTATGACAGTTAACAGTAGATGTTATGGCAGTTAACCTGTGGATAGACAGTAGATGTTATGGCAGTTAACCTGTGGATAGACAGTAGATGTTATGACAGTTAACCTGTAGATAGACAGTAGATGTTATGGCAGTTAACCTGTGGATAGACAGTAGATGTTATGGCAGTTAACCTGTGGATAGACAGTAGATGTTATGACAGTTAACCTGTGGATAGACAGTAGATGTTATGACAGTTAACCTGTGGATAGACAGTAGATGTTATGCAGTTAACCTGTGGATAGACAGTAGATGTTATGACAGTTAACCTGTGGATAGACAGTAGATGTTTATGGCAGTTAACCTGTGGATAGACAGTAGATGTTAACCTGTGATAGACAGTAGATGTTAACCTGTGGATAGACAGTAGATGTTATGGCAGTTAACCTGTGGATAGACAGTAGATGTTATGGCAGTTAACCTGTGGATAGACAGTAGATGTTATGGCAGTTAACCTGTGGATAGACAGTAGATGTTATGGCAGTTAACCTGTGGATAGACAGTAGATGTTATGACAGTTAACCTGTGGATAGACAGTAGATGTTATGGCAGTTAACCTGTGGATAGACAGTAGATGTTATGGCAGTTAACCTGTGGATAGACAGTAGATGTTATGACAGTTAACCTGTGGATAGACAGTAGATGTTATGACAGTTAACCTGTGGATAGACAGTAGATGTTATGACAGTTAACCTGTGGATAGACAGTAGACACAGTTAACCTGTGGATAGACATAGATGTTATGGCAGTTAACCTGTGGATAGACAGTAGATGTTATGGAAGTTAACCTGTGGATAGACAGTAGATGTTACACAGTTAACCTGTGGATAGACAGTAGATGTTATGGCAGTTAACCTGTGGATAGACAAAATGTTATGGCAGTTAACCTGTGGATAGACAGTAGATGTTATGGCAGTTAACCTGTGGATAGACAGTAGATGTTATGACAGTTAACCTGTGGATAGACAGATGTTATGGCAGTTAACCTGACTTTACAAACATGGATATTCCCAACCTGGATAGACAAGTTATGAACAGTTAACCTGTGGATAGACAGTGTTATGCAGTTAACCTGTGGATAGACAGTAGATGTCACAGTTAACCTGTGGATAGACAGTAGATGTTATGACAGTTAACCTGTGGATAGACAGTAGATGTTATGACAGTTAACCTGTGGATAGACAGTAGATGTTATGCAGTTAACCTGTGGATAGACAGTAGATGTTATGGCAGTTAACCTGTGGATAGACAGTAGATGTTATGGCAGTTAACCTGTGGATAGACAGTAGATGTTATGGCAGTTAACCTGTGGATAGACAGTAGATGTTATCAAAACCTGTGGATAGACAGTAGATGTTATGGCAGTTAACCTGTGGATAGACAGTAGATGTTATGGCAGTTAACCTGTGGATAGACAGTAGATGTTATATGGATAGACAGTAGAGTTAACCTGTGAAATAGACAGTAGATGTTATGGCAGTTAACCTGTGGATAGACAGTAGATGTTATGGCAGTTAACCTGTGGATAGACAGTAGTTAAAACAGTTAACCTGTGGATAGACAGTAGATGTTATGGCAGTTAACCTGTGGATAGACAGTAGATGTTATGACAGTTAACCTGTGGATAGACAGTAGATGTTATGGCAGTTAACCTGTGGATAGACAGTAGATGTTATGATGTTAACCTGTGGATAGACAGTAGATGTTATGATGTTAACCTGTGGATAGACAGTAGATGTTATGATGTTAACCTGTGGATAGACAGTAGATGTTATGAAGTTAACCTGTGGATAGACAGTAGATGTTATGATGTTAACCTGTGGATAGACAGTAGATGTTATGACAGTTAACCTGTGGATAGACAGTAGATGTTATGGCAGTTAACCTGTGGATAGACAGTAGATGTTATGGCAGTTAACCTGTGGATAGACAGTAGATGTTATGACAGTTAACCTGTGGATAGACAGTAGATGTTATGACAGTTAACCTGTGGATAGACAGTAGATGTTATGACAGTTAACCTGTGGATAGACAGTAGATGTTATGACAGTTAACCTGTGGATAGACAGTAGATGTTATGACAGTTAACCTGTGGATAGACAGTAGATGTTATGGCAGTTAACCTGTGGATAGACAGTAGATGTTATGATGTTAACCTGTGGATAGACAGTAGATGTTATGACAGTTAACCTGTGGATAGACAGTAGATGTTATGACAGTTAACCTGTGGATAGACAGTAGATGCTAACCTTATGATGCAGTTAACCTGTGGATAGACAGTAGATGTTATGACAGTTAACCTGTGGATGACATGTTATTTAACCTGTGGATAGACAGTAGATGTTATGGCAGTTAACCTGTGGATAGACAGTAGATGTTATGGCAGTTAACCTGTGGATAGACAGTAGATGTTATGGCAGTTAACCTGTGGATAGACAGTAGTTAACCTGTGGATAGACAGTAGATGTTATGGCAGTTAACCTGTGGATAGACAGTAGATGTTATGGCAGTTAACCTGTGGATAGACAGTAGATGTTATGGCAGTTAACCTGTGGATAGACAGTAGATGTTATGGCAGTTAACCTGTGGATAGACAGTAGATGTTATGGCAGTTAACCTGTGGATAGACAGTAGATGTTATGGCAGTTAACCTGTGGATAGACAGTAGATGTTATGACAGTTAACCTGTGGATAGACAGTAGATGTTATGGCAGTTAACCTGTGGATAGACAGTAGATGTTATGACAGTTAACCTGTGGATAGACAGTAGATGTTATGACAGTTAACCTGTGGATAGACAGTAGATGTTATGGCAGTTAACCTGTGGATAGACAGTAGATGTTATGCAGTTAACCTGTGGATAGACAGTAGATGTTATGGCAGTTAACCTGTGGATAGACAGTAGATGTTATGACAGTTAACCTGTGGATAGACAGTAGATGTTATGGCAGTTAACCTGTGGATAGACAGTAGATGTTATGGCAGTTAACCTGTGGATAGACAGTAGATGTTATGACCAGTTAACCTGTGGATAGACAGTAGATGTTATGACAGTTAACCTGTGGATAGACAGTAGATGTTATGACAGTTAACCTGTGGATAGACAGTAGATGTTATGGCAGTTAACCTGTGGATAGACAGTAGATGTTATGGCAGTTAACCTGATGTAGATGTTATGACAGTTAACCTGTGGATAGACAGTAGATGTTATGACAGTTAACCTGTGGATAGACAGTAGATGTTATGACAGTTAACCTGTGGATAGACAGTAGATGTTATGACAGTTAACCTGTGGATAGACAGTAGATGTTATGACAGTTAACCTGTGATAGACATAGACAGTAGATGTTATGACAGTTAACCTGTGGATAGACAGTAGATGTTATGACAGTTAACCTGTGGATAGACAGTAGATGTTATGACAGTTAACCTGTGGATAGACAGTAGATGTTATGACAGTTAACCTGTGGATAGACAGTAGATGTTATGGCAGTTAACCTGTGGATAGACAGTAGATGTTATGACAGTTAACCTGTGGATAGACAGTAGATGTTATGACAGTTAACCTGTGGATAGACAGTAGATGTTATGACAGTTAACCTGTGGATAGACAGTAGATGTTATGACAGTTAACCTGTGGATAGACAGTAGATGTTATGATAGTTAACCTGTGGATAGACAGTAGATGTTATGACAGTTAACCTGTGGATAGACAGTAGATGTTATGACAGTTAACCTGTGGATAGACAGTAGATGTTATGACAGTTAACCTGTGGATAGACAGTAGATGTTATGACAGTTAACCTGTGGATAGACAGTAGATGTTATGACAGTTAACTGCCACCCTATGGACTCTGTTGTCTCTGCCAGTCAACAAGATGGCTGCTGCAAGATTCCTTCATAACCAAGTCCCGCCCCCTCTCTCTCCTCCAACCCCACTCATGATGTTGGCCACGTTCCAGGCTGACTACATTGAAGTCACCTGCCAGATCTCACAACTCCTCGATTGTATCATATACATCATATGGTATAGAAATCTGATGCCCATTTGTTGCTGCGTGCAACTCAACTCCAATATAGTCGGCCAGGAACGAGACATCTCTCCTCGTTGTGGTTGACAGATTGAACAGTACTGAGCTCTGACCTCACAGATACAGGAAACTACTAACCCTGCTGCTGCTCTACTTCCCTTTGACAGAAACTGTTTCCTCTCTCTCTGGTTTTCTAGCCTATTTGTTCATGTTTGGCCCCAAGTCTATTTCAAAGCCATGACTAAGTGTTACTTCTCTGTGAAACTATGTCTATAACTATGACTCATTTTAAAGTCAACAATAGGTTTTCTATATTGTCCTACCTGCATGAAAGTGGAATGACAGTGTTGATCTGTTTAGCCACATAGCTTTTAACGTTAGTTGCTAAGGGGTGCAACTGCTGCTGATTACCATTTTAAACCAATCAGAGAACAACCTGAGAACTAGTGGAGTTGCTTTTTAATGAGATGTAATATATATCTTCTGTAGATTTACACCAGATTTACACATGGTGGGTAAAGAGGACAGAAGATATAATATTGCTCAATGCTTTTCTTTGCTGGTTTTAAGTTCTAGTGCACATGACTACAATTCAGAACTTACGACCAGAGATGTCATGCCCATAGGGGAAACAGGGGCATGTGTCACCTCACATTTGTCCTTTAAAAAAAATACATACAGTACATTTGGAAAGTATTCAGACCCCTTGACTTTTTCCACATTATGTTACGTTACAGCCTTATTCTAAAATGGATTAAAAATATATATATTCCTCGTCAATCTACACACTATACCCCATACGGACAAACAAAAAATGGGGTTTTGAAAATTTTGCAAATATATGAAAAATAACTGAAATATCACATTGACATGAGTATTCAGACCTTTTACTCAGTACTTTGTTGAAGCACCTTTGGCAGCGATTACAGCCTCGAGTCGTTTTGGTTAGGATGCTACAAGCTTGGCACACCTGTATTTGGGGAGTTTCTCCCATTCTTCTCTGCAGATCCTCTCAAGCTCTGACAGGTTGGATGGGGAGCGTCACTCCACAGATATTTTCAGGTCTCTCCAGAGATGTTAGATCGGGTTCAAGTCGGGGCTCTGGCTGGCCCCGACAGAGACAGGTCCCGAAGCCACTCCTGCATTGTCTTGGCTGTGTGCTTAGTGTCATTGTCCTGTTGGAAGATTAACCTTCACTCCAGTATGAGGCCCTAAGCACTCAGGAGCAGGTTTTCATCAAGGATCTCTCTGTTGCTCCGTTCAGGTTTCCCTCAATACTGACTAGTCTCCCAGTCCCTGCCCCTGAAAAATATCTCCACAGCATGATGCTGCCACCACCATGCTTCACCGTAGGGGTGGTGCCAGGTTTCCTCCAGACGTGACGGTTGGCATTCAAGCCAAAGAGTTCAATCTTGGTTTCATCATGACAGAGAATCTTGTTTCGCATTGTCTGAGAGTCCTTTAGGTGCCTTTTGGCAAACTCCAAGCGGGCTGTCATGTGCCTTTTACTGAGGAGTGACTTCCATCTGGCCTGACTGGTGGAGTGCTGAAGAGATGGTTGTGCTTCTGGAAGGTTCTCCCATCTCCACAGAGGAACTCTAGAGCTCTGTCAGAGTGACCATCGGGTTCTTGGTCACCTCCCTGACCAAGGCCCTTCTCCTCGATTGCTCAGTTTGGCTAGGCAACTCGCTCTAGGAAGAATCCTGGTGGTTCTAAACTTATATGATGGACGCCACTGTGTTCTTGGGGACATTCAATGGTCCAGACATTGTTTGGTACCCTTCCCCAGATCTGTGCCTCAGCACAATCCTGTCTTGGAGCTCTACGGACAATTCCTTCAACCTCGTGGCTTGGTTTTTGCTATGACATGCACTGTCAACTGAGGGGCCTTATATAGACAGGTGTGTGCCTTTCTAAATCATGTCCAATCAATTGAATTTACCACAGGAGGACTCCAATCAATTGAATTTACCACAGGTGGACTCCAATTAAGTTGTAGAAACACCTCAAGGATGATCAATGGAAACAGGATGCACCAGAGCTCAATTTCGAGTCTCAAAGAAGGGGTCTGAATACTTAGTTAAATAAGGTATTTCAGTTTTTTACTTGTAATACATTTGCAACCATTTCTAAAAACCTGTTTTCTCTTTGTCATTATGGAGCATTGTGTGTAGATTGATGAGGATTTAAAAAAAAAAACTTTACAATAAGGTTGTATCGTAACAAAATGATGAAGAAGTCAAGGGTCTGAATACTTCGCGAAGGCACTGTATATATTTGTTTTTTCTCTCTGTAAAACTATTAGTTAATGGCTGCAGCCTGTTTTCAATATAATTGGTCTGGAATGAGACCATTCTCTCCTCGTTGTTGTTGATAGATTGAGTGGTATTAAGCTCTGACCTCACAGACATAGGAAACTACTAACCCTGCTACTGTTCCCCCCTCCCCTCCCTCCCTCCCTCCCTACCTCCTTCACTCCCTACAATTAATTTCAAAGCCATGACTCAGTGTCATTACTTTGTACATCTACTGTACGTTGAATAATGGGTGAAGAACGACCACGTTATCAACTATCTCACTCAGATGGGATGAATGAAGCTTCAGGTTATCTTTGGCTATATCTTTATTTAAATCGGAGTATCTTTGTAGCCCATTGTAATTATAACCTGAGAACAAACACATTTTCTTCAAGTGAGATGAAATTCATCTCTTTATAATGGATGTGTAGGTAGTGGATAAATAGGACAGGAGATGTAATATTGCTGAATGCTTTTCATTATAGGTTTTTAGCAAAAGCTGCAGTGCACATGACAACAAATGCCAATTCACTGGCAGAAGAAAGGTTAACAGTCTAAGCAAACAATGTGGGAAACATTTACAACAAGACAGATCTGAAAGTTGGAAAAGCTCCACTAATGTTTTTGTATTTCCTGTATTTGTGGGAGGGAGCGACGGTGGATGGGGAAGCCAGGTGTTGCACTAAAAACTGCATTTCATATTTGACTGAAAGCAGAACAGCTGTGTTGCTGTTTTGATTTTACTCTCCTTGGAGTGGTCCAACCATCTGGCATTTCAGGACACTTTTTCCTTTCTTAGTACTCTGCAGTTTGTAGACGACGTCACACCAGAGGTCTTTCTTGTCTTTTCTCTTCAGCACCTCTGTAATTCTGAACACCTCGTAGGGAGGAATCAGCACCTCCTTCTCATGAGCCATCTGAGATGCGTACTCCCCCAGCGGGGCACCAAAGTAGGTGGTGATCTCAAAACAGGAGCGATTTCCAAAGCGTTCACCAGCGATTTTCTTGTCTAAAGAGCTCGAGGTGAACTGTCCAAATCGCATTTCAGTATTTCGGACTCCGTGGAAAGACGCGTTGGTTCCTCGGAAGGTTTGGAAACGCTTATTTTTCTTGTTCAGGATTCGTAAAGCATTGGTCAGAAGGAAGTGCAGGGAGTGGTACTGGAATGTTGTGCTGTAGCTCTTCTTTTGGGTACGAGTGGCCTCGTTGAATGACTTGAACATTTGGGAGTATTCAGTCACATACACCTGGATTGCCAGGGAATAGATTTTAGACAGTGCTCTTTTCTGTTTCGGTTTGTAACGGGCCTCAGCATCGGTCCAAGCCTGGTTGAAATCTTTGTTTTTTAGTCTCTCCGTTTTCAGGTAATAGTCATGCACCTTCCTGAACATCTTATCCTCACAGCCCTTGTAGGAGTCATCAACAGAGTCTGGAGCCATGTTTAAAGGGATGTTGGATTTTAGACCATGCAGAGGGAGACTGACCTTTAGTGAAAGGAAGAGAGAAAAATAGACAAACAGGTATGACACAAGAAAATGCAAATAAAATGATGATGAGAGACAAAATGTAAGGCTGGCCATCAGTCATAATGTCATCACAAACTTTGTCCATACTAAACTTGTGCCTGTTATTTTGATAATTGAATCGCTCTCTCGCTCGTATTCAAATGCACTCAAAATAGTGTTCTATCTTACCATCTTTGTATCCACACCCGGAGTCCAAACATGGAAGACACACAGCACAGCAAAGGTTAGGATGTTGTCTCTCTCCATGACTTCAACAGCACCTGTAGTAAAACAACATGTATAGGAGACCAAAAACAATCAGCATAACAGTACCCAACATACAACATAGCGTTGATATGATCAACTATTTAAACATTGATAGGAGTCACTGCAATGCCACCATTCAATGAAGCCGTATCATGCAGAGATTACAATGAGGTTTACGGTATCTGATAGCTGGACTTACCAGACTGGAGCACGATAGAGGTTGTTTTGTATTGTTCAGCTTCAGGATGTGTTTTTGCAGACGGTCTGCCAAGATCTACTTATACCTGGTCAGAGATCTGACTTTACAAGCAGACATGACCACAAATCCTGTTCCCACACTGAAGCACCAAGCGAATACGTGAACAAAGTCATGCAGATCTTCATGTCTGCACACGTACACATGCATGAGGACGTACACAGCTCTACCTTGGTTCACCACTGGCCCATTTTCAACTAAAAGTGACGCTTCTGAGAAAGGGTTAACGTTCCCCCTTTCTGTCTTTCTGACGCTCCCCTCGACCCCAAGTCTACCACTGCACCGTGTGGTCAGTTGTCATGGTCACAGTCTGTCAGGTTGTGTGACTGGTAATGACATCACTGGATGAGTTCCATACATTTCTCAGTAACACATAGGATTTCCATCTCTTAGAGATATTCTGTATTATAGTGGTGTCAAAACAACAGTTATAGTGTCAAAGTAACCTGTGGATAGACAGTAGATGTTATGACAATTAACCTGTGGAAAGACAGTGGATTTTATGACAGTTAATCTGTGGAAAGACAGTAGATTTTATGACAATTAAACTGTGGATAAAAAGTTGATGTTATGACAGTTAACATCTACTGTCTATCCACAGGTTATGACAGTTAGCCTGTGGATAGACAGTAGATGTTATGACAGTTAACTGCCACCCTTTTGGCCACGTTCCAGGCTGACTACATTGAAGTCACCTGCCAGATCTCACATCTCCTGGATTACTGTTTAACATATCAGTTAACCACATCATATGGTATAGCGATTTGATGCTCACTTGTCGTAGCGTCAAACTCAACAGCAATATAGTTGGCCTGGAACGAGACCGTTCTCTCCTTGTTGTGGTTGATAGATTCAGCATTACTGAGCTCTGACATCAGACACAGGAAACTACTAACCCTGACAGTGTTGATCAGATTAGCCACAGAGCTTTTAGCTTCCTATTTGAGACGTTAGTTGCTAAGTGGTGCTACTGCTGCTGCTTACAATTTTAAACCAATCAGAGAACAACCTGAGAACTAGTGGAGTTGCTTTTTAATGAGATGTAATATATATCTTCTGTAGATTTACACCAGATTTACACATGGTGGGTAAAGAGGACAGGAGATGTAATATATATCTTCTGTAGATTTACACCAGATTTACACATGGTGGGTAAAGAGGACAGGAGATGTAATATATATCTTCTGTAGATTTACACCAGATTTACACATTTAACCATATCTTCAGATTTACACCAGAGCTTTTACACATGGTGGGTAAAGAGGACAGGATATGTAATATATATCTTCTGTAGATTTACACCAGATTTACACATGGTGGGTAAAGAGGGAGATGTAATATATATCTTCTGATTTACACCAGATTTACACATTTACACCAGATTTTAGATTTACCACATGGTGGGTAAAGAGGACAGGAGATGTAATATATATCTTCTGTAGATTTACACCAGATTTACACATGGTGGGTAAAGAGGACAGGAGATGTAATATATATCTTCTGTAGATTTACACCAGATTTACACATGGTGGGTAAAGAGGACAGGAGATGTAATATATATCTTCTGTAGATTTACACCAGATTTACACATGGTGGGTAAAGAGGACAGGAGATGTAATATATATCTTCTGTAGATTTACACCAGATTTACACATGGTGGGTAAAGAGGACAGGAGAGGTAATATATATCTTCTGTAGATTTACACCAGATTTACACATGGTGGGTAAAGAGGACAGGAGATGTAATATATATCTTCTGTAGATTTACACCAGATTTACACATGGTGGGTAAAGAGGACAGGATATGTAATATATATCTTCTGTAGATTTACACCAGATTTACACATGGTGGGTAAAGAGGACAGGATATGTAATATTACCCAATGCTTTTCTTTATTGTTTTTTTACACACATTCTAGTGCACATGACAACAAAACAGAACGTACCATCAGAAGCGTCATGGGGCACGTGCATCCTCACATTCATCCTGTAAAAAAATATAGATATACAGTACCAGTCAAAAATTTGGGTACACCTACTCTTTATTTTTTACTATTTTCTACATTGACGAATAATGGTGAAGATATCAACACTACGAAATAACACGTAATCATGTACATGTAGTAACAAAAAAAAGTGTTTAAACAAATCTAAATATATTTTAAATTTGAGATTCTTCAAAGAAGCCAACCTTTGCCTTGATGACAGCTTTGCACACTCATGTGTGTATGTATGGTCAAAAGACTATACCTCTCCCACGTCTAGCTAGGACTCCCTCCCACCTGAAGGCCCAACTTCCTGCCTTCCTGCCTTTATCCCATCACTAACACACTTACCACAGTACGATGAATAGGCAACAGGGGGAGCCAAAAACTAAGGTGCACTAATAACAAGGGAATATATCTCAATCAGGTAATCACATAAATCAATAGGGTACGTACCTAATATTTCATCACATACATTCATATTTCATACATACACATATATATATATATATATATACTGCTAAAAAAATAAAGGGAACACTAAAATAACACATCCTAGATCTGAATGAATGAAATAATCTTATTAAATACTTTTTTCTTCACATAGTTGAATGTGCTGACAACAAAATCACACAAAAATTATCAATGGAAATCAAATTTATCAACCCATGGAGGTCTAGATTTGGAGTCACACTCAAAATCAAAGTGGAAAACCACACTACAGGCTGATCCAACTTTGATGTAATGTCCTTAAAACAAGTCAAAATGAGGCTCAGTAGTGTGTGTGGCCTCCACGTGCCTGTATGACCTCCCTACAACGCCTGGGCATGCTCTTGATGAGGTGGCGGATGGTCTCCTGAGGGATCTCCTCCCAGACTTGGACTAAAGCATCCGCCAACACCTGGACAGTTTGTGATGCAACATGGCGTTGGTGGATGGAGCGAGACATGATGTCCCAGATGTGCTCAATTGGAATCAGGTCTGGGGAACGGGCGGGCCAGTCCATAGCATCAATGCCTTCCTCTTGCAGGAACTGCTGACACACTCCAGCCACATGAGGACTAGCATTGTCTTGCATTAGGAGGAACCCAGGGCCAACCGGACCAGCATATGGTCTCACAAGGGGTCTGAGGATCTCATCTCGGTACCTAATGGCAGTCAGGCTACCTCTGGCGAGCACATGGAGGGCTGTGCGGCCCCCCAAAGAAATGCCACCCCACACCATGACTGACCCACCACCAAACCGGTCATGCTGGAGGATGTTGCAGGCAGCAGAACATTCTCCACAGCGTCTCCAGGCTCTGTCACGTCTGTCACATGTGCTCAGTGTGAACCTGCTTTCATCTGTGCTTTCATCTGTGGCCAATCTTGGTGTTCTCTGGCAAATGCCAAACGTCCTGCACAGTGTTGGGCTGTAAGCACAACCCCCACCTGTGGACGTCGGGCCCTCATACCACCCTCATGGAGTCTGTTTCTGACTGTTTGAGCAGACACATGCACATTTGTGGCCTGCTGGAGGTCATTTTGCAGGGCTCTGGCAGTGCTCCTCCTGCACTTCCTTGCACAAAGGCGGAGGTAGCGGTCCTGCTGCTGGGTTGTTGCCCTCCTACGGCCTCCTCCACGTCTCCTGATGTACTGGCCTGTCTCCTGGTAGCGCCTCCATGCTCTGGACTCTACACTGACAGACACAGCAAACCTTCTTGCCACAGCTCGCATTGATAGACCTGGATGAGCTGCACTACCTGAGCCACTTGTGTGGGTTGTAGACTCCGTCTCATGCTACCACTAGAGTGAAAGCACCGCCAGCATTCAAAAGTGACCAAAACATCAGCCAGGAAGCATAGGAACTGAGAAATGGTCTGTGGTCACCAACTGCAGAACCACTCCTTTATTGGGGGTGTCTTGCTAATTGCCTATCATTTCCACCTGTTGTCTATTCCATTTGCACAACAGCATGTGAAATTTATTGTCAATCAGTGTTGCTTCCTAAGTGGTCAGTTTGATTTCACAGAAGTGTGATTGACTTGGAGTTACATTGTGTTCCCTTTATCTTTTTTGAGCAGTGTATATATGTGTATGAAATATGACTATATATATATATATATATATACATATATATATATATATACATATATATATACATATGTATGAAATATTAATGTATGTGATGAAATATTAGGTACGTACCTTAATGATATATATATATATGTTGTTGTTTATCTCCGGTAAAGACAATATCGATTCTCCGTCTTAAATGTTATCGTTTATTTATGTATTAGGGTACCTAAGGTTGGATAATAAACGGTGTTAGACTTGTTTGGTTTATTGGTAACATTTGGGATTCATTTTGTATGCATTTTGAAGGAGGGAAACCGGTGGATTATTGAATGAAGCGCGCCAGCTTAACTGAGTTTAATTGAACAAAATGACCATGTGTGATGTAGCTGGGACCTTTTGGAGTGCCAACAGAAGAGGATATTCAAAGGTAAGGCATTTATTTTATCGCTATTTCTGACTTTCGTGGCGCACCTGCCTGGTTGAAAAATGTTTTTCATGCTTTTGTATGCAGGGCGCCGACCTCAGATAATCACATGGTGTGCTTTCGCCCTAAAGCCTTTTTGAAGCTTCATTTTGATGTAGGACACTTGTATTTTCATGAATATTAAATATTTATATTTCTGTAATTTGAATTTCGCGCTCTGCAATTTCACCTGATGTTGTCGAGGTGTCCCGCTAGCGGATCGCCTAGCCATAACCGGTTTAAAGTAATGGGTTAAATTACCAGAGATTCTCACATGGCACTTATGTTGTATTACTGGACTATATCAGCCAATATGCTAGGTGTAGTTTGAAGAGAGCAGAGTTAGAGAGACTTGTACTTTCTCTTGCAATATTTTTAAAGCCAACCATTTAGGAGTGGGAAGATTCCCAGCAGGGTCAGACAGCCAGGGAAGACCAGTGTATGGAGCTCAGGTGCATTTTGCAGTATATTCAGTGAATGTTTCATCTTGAACTGACGGGTAGACCAACAGTAGCTTAATGACAACAGCTTAAACTTAAAGCTACAGTCTGGGATCTGGGAAATGATTGAACCATTTCTTATTTTCTTGGATAATGTAATGTATAAATGTACTCCAAAGTAATTCTTTGTCATGCCTCATTTTAGGAGGATCGGGTGGTGACAGGTGTAAGAATATGTCGAAGATAAATGCACAACGCTGAGACAGTACGAGAATAGAACTAACGAGCAATGGAAATAGTGTTTTTTCTATAATAGGGATTTTCTTTTTTTAGTTTATTAATTTGACCATTTAAAAAAACAAGCACACAATAAACATAAAAGCCATACATGCACATTAATAAAATCATTGAGGTGACACACAATAAAGTCTGGGACTTATTTCCTCTTGAGACAAGAGGACTAGACAAGATCAAACACAGTTAAACACAGTATGGCAGTGAATAATAAAACAAAAACAGAGAGGAAGAACATCTCATCATTCTAGTTACATCATAGGGGTTATTCATATGGGCACAGAGGACATCAAAGATATTTTTACTTGATTTTTAAAGCTGCCCAGAGAGGAGGATGTTTTTATGGGCAGAGGCAACTCATTCCATTCTGAGGCTCCAGTATACAAGAAAGTACTTTTCCCAGCATTACTCCGGAACCTGTATAAGCACACATCAGCAACACCTGATCTGGTGCTGTGATTATCAAACTTTTATAAGGTCTGGATGCTTTATATGGAATACTGTATGCCTAAAGGAGTCTGTATTGAAAACATGCCCACGTCAGGGGAGTTTTCTATATAGGCTGGGCTGCTCAGTCCTGGCCCTGGGGGTCTGCTGTACTGTTGTCACTCTGGACTTGGCCCAACACACCTCAAACCAACAATGAATGTTTCACTAAGATCCTAAAGCTGAGTGGGGTGTGTTGGGTTGGTGCGCTACAGGGCCGTGGACCCCTAGGGGCAGGACAGGGTGACCCAGCTATATTGTGTGCAACTAAAAAGAGCTCTACAGTACTATTAAGCCTATGATATGAATTATATAGAGGTGTACTGTTTCTGTGTGTTAATTTGTAGGTGTATGTGTGTTTTCATTCAACTTTTATTCAATGAAGCTGCCAGTTAAGGACTTGTGAGGTGTCTATATACATGTATATACACTAAACACATTTTAGGGACACAGTATATTTTACAATAGTTGATTTTTGTTTGTTTTTAGTTCCAGCCTTCAGCTCCTCACAACCCCTCCCATCTGTCTCTGAACACCATCCAGTTCCTATTTGCCAAATGTGTCAAATCGGAGGGTCTGTTGTCCAGACCTCTGCAGTCTCTATGGGGGTGCCACAGGGTTCAATCCTTGGACAGACTCTCTTCTCTGTAAACATCAATGATGTCGCTCTTGCTGCTGGTGAGTCTCTGATCCACCTCTATGCAGACGACACCATTCTGTTTACTTCTGGCCCTTCTTTGGACACTGTGTTAACAACCCTCCAAACGAGCTTCAATGCCATACAACTCTCCTTCCATGGCCTCCAATTGCTCTTAAATGCAAGTAAAACTAAATGCATGCTCGTCAACCGATCGCTACCTGCACCTACCCGCCTGTCCAACATCACTACTCTGGACGGCTCTGACTTAGAATACGTGGACAACTACAAATACCTAGGTGTCTGGTTAGACTGTAAACTCTCCTTCCAGACTCACATCAAACATCTCCAATCCAAAGTGAAATCTAGAATTGGCTTCCTATTTCGCAACAAAGCATCCTTCACTCATGCTGCCAAACATACCCTTGTAAAACTGAACATCCTACCAATCCTCGACTTCGGCGATGTCATTTACAAAATAGCCTCTAATACCCTACTCAACAAATTGGATGCAGTCTATCACAGTGCCATCCTTTTTGTCACCAAAGCCCCATATACCCACTGGCTCCATGTCATCTGCTAGGTAAAGTCCCCCCTTATCTCAGCTCGCTGGTCACCATAGCAGCACCCACCTGTAGCACGCGCTCCAGCAGGTATATCTCTTGGTCACCCCCAAAAACGATTCTTTCTTTGGCCGCCTCTACTTCCAGTTCTCTGCTGCCAATGACTGGAACGAACTACAAAAATCTCTGAAACTGGAAACACTTACCTCCCTCACTAACTTTAAGCACCAGCTGTCAGAGCAGCTCACAGATTACTGCACCTGTACATAGCCCACCTGTAATTTAGCCCAAACAACTACCTCTTTCCCTACTGCATTTATTTTAATTTTAATTTATTTATTTATTTACTTTTCTCCTTTGCACCCCATAATTTTTATTTCTACTTTGCATATTCTTCCACTGCAAATCTACCATTCCAGTGTTTTACTTGCTATATTGTATTTACTTTGCCACCATGGTCTTTTTTTGCCTTTACCTCCCTTATCTCACCTCATTTGCTCACATCGTATATAGACTTATTTTCTACTGTATTATTGATTGTATGTTTGTTTTACTCCATTGTAACTCTGTGTCGTTGTATGTGTCGAACTGCTTTGCTTTATCTTGGCCAGGTCGCAATTGTAAATGAGAACTTGTTCTCAACTTGCCTACCTGGTTAAAAAAAGGTGAAATAAAAAAATATATATTTGATCAACTGTGCTGTGATGTTTCACAAATCTTCTGAACCTTTCTATTCTCATAGATTCTACATATTGTAAACAAAAAATGAGTTTTAATATATTATTGATTGATTGACTATGACTTTTTAAATCGCCCAGCAGTGCTATTTGCAGAGGAGGACATCACTTTCCAGGGGGCCTGGAGGTCCTCCCATTTCTAAGGGCATCTCAGTCACATTTCCTGTATTTCTACACAATCTAATATGACCCACGGCCCTTCTAGACGTCTCTATTTAAAACAACAAACAGTAAGCAAAAATGGCTGCAGTCATCAATCTAGGTGAGAGATTATTTCATATGCCATAGGGGCAGAAAATTGTCCTCATGGAGAGTTTCAGAACTGTGTGTGCAGGGTTTTACTCCAGCCCTGCTTTAACACATCCGATTCAAAGTAGTTAGTACCTTGATACTGTTTGTAGAATCAGGTGATAAGCTAATTTCCTGACGATGGCTTATCACTCTTCATACTTGGTGACTTCATCTCCCGATGTCTGCCTTCCATTAATTTCTACTTAACTCTTTCTTTCCCCTCTTTTGACAACTCACAAGGCAGGCAATACACTTGACCCCACCCTTCCCCAGTCCCACTCACAAGGCAGACAATACGCTTGACCTCATCTTTACTAGAGTCTGTTCGCCTCCTAATCTCACTGCAACCCCCCTCCAGGTCTCTGATCACTACTTTGTTTCCTTTTCTGTCTCCCTTTCCTCCAACCCTAACCACTCAGCACCTATCTAGATGGTCATGTGCCGTCTCAATCTTCATTCTCTCTCTCTCTCTCTCTCTCTCTCTCTCTCTCTACTCTCTCCTCTTCTATCCTATCATATCTCCCTTCTGCAAAATACTTCTACCGCATTTTCCTGATTCTGACTCTTCGACCCTAAACTCCTCCCTTTCCGCATCCTATGATTTACACTGTCCCTTTTTCTCCCCTCCTGCTCCGTGGCTGAGTGACTCATTGAGAGCTTACAGAACAGGGCTGCGGGCAGCTGAGCAAAAATGAAGGAAAACATCACTTCCGGAGGACCTATCATCCTTTCACTCACTCCTCTATACCTTCTCTTCCTCTGTATCTGATGCCACGTTTTATCACTCTAAATGTGAAGTTTCTGATTCTCTAACCCTAGGAAACTCTTTTCCACGCCCTCCCTCCATCTCTGAGGAGGACTTTGTCAACCACTTTTAAAAGAAGGTTAATGACATCCGCTCCTCATTCACTCAGCCAATTGAGTCCTATGGCCCCACTCACACAGAACTACCCTATGCCTTGACCTCTTTCTCCCCTTACTCTCCAGATGAAATCACGTGACTAGTGCGGTCCGGTAGCCCGACAACCTGCCCACCTGACCCCAGCCTCTCCTACCCGCTCCAGCCCATATCAGGAGACCTTCTCCCATTCCTCACTTCCCTCATCTACTGGTCCCTGACCACTGGTCCCCTCTGACTTCAAAATGGCCAGAGTTGCTCCCCTCCTCAAGAAACCAACACTCAACCACTCTGACATCTAAAACTATGATATTAATTTCCCGAAACACTTGAGCATACTGTCTCTGACTGGGACAAAAGCCTGCATACACAGTAGCTCTCCAAGAGGAGGGTTGTCCACCTCTGGTGTAAAAGGATACAAAACAGTAGCTCTCCAGGAGGAGGGTTGTCCACCTCTGGTGTAAAAGGATACAAAACAGTAGCTCTCCAAGAGGAGGGTTGTCCACCTCTGGTGTAAAAGGATATAAAACAGTAGTTCTCCAGGAGGAGGGTTGTCCACCTCTGGTGTAAAAGGATACAAAACAGTAGCTCTCCAAGAGGAGGGTTGTCCACCTCTGGTGTAAAAGGATACAAAACAGTAGCTCTCCAAGAGGAGGGTTGTCCACCTCTGGTGTAAAAGGATATAAAACAGTAGCTCTCCAGGAGGAGGGTTGTCCACCTCTGGTGTAAAAGGATACAAAACAGTAGCTCTCCAAGAGGAGGGTTGTCCACCTCTGGTGTACAAGGATACAAAACAGTAGCTCTCCAGGAGGAGGGTTGTCCACCTCTGGTGTAAAAGGATACAAAACAGTAGCTCTCCAAGAGGAGGGTTGTCCACCTCTGGTGTAAAAGGATATAAAACAGTAGTTCTCCAGGAGGAGGGTTGTCCACCTCTGGTGTAAAAGGATACAAAACAGTAGCTCTCCAAGAGGAGGGTTGTCCACCTCTGGTGTAAAAGGATATAAAACAGTAGTTCTCCAGGAGGAGGGTTGTCCACCTCTGGTGTAAAAGGATACAAAACAGTAGTTCTCCAGGAGGAGGGTTGTCCACCTCTGGTGTAAAAGGATATAAAACAGTAGTTCTCCAGGAGGAGGGTTGTCCAGCTCTGGTGTAAAAGGATACATTATTGTAGTTCTCCAGGAGGAGGGTTGTCCAGCTCTGGTGTAAAAGGATACATTATCGTAGTTCTCCAGGAGGACGGTTGTCCAGCTCTGGTGTAAAAGGATACATTATCGTAGTTCTCCAGGAGGATGGTTGTCCAGCTCTGGTGTAAAAGGATACATTATCGTAGTTCTCCAGGAGGAGGGTTGTCCACCTCTGGTGTAAAAGGATACATTATCGTAGTTCTCCAGGAGGACGGTTGTCCAGCTCTGGTGTAAAAGGATACATTATCGTAGTTCTCCAGGAGGAGGGTTGTCCACCTCTGGTGTAAAAGGATACATTATCGTAGTTCTCCAGGAGGAGGGTTGTCCAGCTCTGGTGTAAAAGGATACATTATCGTAGTTCTCCAGGAGGAGGGTTGTCCAGCTCTGGTGTAAAAGGATACATTATCGTAGTTCTCCAGGAGGACGGTTGTCCAGCTCTGGTGTAAAAGGATACAAATAAACTTTCCTCTTCTTCACTTGCAGTTTGTGTGCTCTTTTTTACAGGTTTGCACTGTGGGTAGCAATGTAAACCCTGTCTCAGACACATATGGAATAGAACATACGTTTGCATGAACTTCAGGCGTCTTTAAGATGCTGCATCTGTCTGCAAGGCAGTCACAGCCTCTCCTCAGTGCTTCTGAGATATTACACTTATATAGAGAACCCGTCACACAAAAACAGACACACACACACACATATACCCATATACCATATACCCACACACATATGGAATAGAACATACGTTTGCATGAACTTCAGGCGTCTTTAAGATGCTGCATCTGTCTGCAAGGCAGTCACAGCCTCTCCTCAGTGCTTCTGAGAAATTACACTTATATAGAGAACATGTCACACAAAAACAGACACACACACACACATATATCCCCACACAGGCAGGAAACACCATACAGCTTCTGAGAATTGTTTGTTCATATTTCTTTTATACTGAGCTATGTGTGAACATGACTAACAGCAACACCACTGCTGATACTGAGAAAAGGTGTGTGTGTTCGTGTTTGTGTGTGTGCTTGCGTATTAGTACTGAGAGACCATTAAACGTCATAATCTTTCCCCTCTATTCAAGGACCAATAACCAAAATACCACTAATCAATCAATTGATTGATCGATCAGTCGATATATCAACCAATCAATGAATCAACTATCAGGGAATAAGCAAAACAGCAATAAGGCAAATCTTGAGGCCCCAAGTATACAATTCGGAGCCAATCAAGGACAGCAGAGGCGGGGCACCACCTGCTATGAGAATCCGCTGGTGATGGGTGACATGCCTGTGGGCCAATCAGGGCGGGGCACGTTGTGAAGATATGTCCATTGAGGTATGTATATTACAGAATAAACCAGGTACCGCTTGTAGACTTCTTTCTCCGTTGGTCTCTACCCAGTTCTTATTGTCCTTTCTGATTTCCCTCTTATTGGAGACAAAATGTCTGGGGGTGTAAAGCAAGACAGTACAGTAAATATCCCCCCACCAGTCGGTAGTTTCCAGTATCCCTTTATTGGACAATTCAACTTGTGTCATGTTGTATTACATCTTAATCAGTGGCCCATGTAATGTTGTATCTTCAGACAGTCTAAATGTAGTACAGTGAAAGTGATAACTAAAAGGATGAGACATACGGCTGTCAAGCTCAATGATTTTCTTTATTCATTTTGCCAAGCTGCATAAAGCACATAAGTGCTTTAAAAGTCTCCTATGGAGTCTGATACACAGGTTAATACAAACATCTTAATAATCACTATTTCTGGTAGTCAGGATGAGGTCTTTATGTAACATCCACCAATGAACCAATTAACGTAATACAATGAAAGCTTTAGACACTGAAAGCACGTTGTTTGGCTTAATTTACTTTAAGAAGGATAAGCAGCGTAGTTGTTAGGTCAATGTTAGGTCAATCCTCTTTAGGGACAATGATTCAAGATCAAGATTGATTTTCTTAATTAATAGTTGGCTTGTCAAAAATGTTACAATTCGGGTTTCTCAGTGTGTTGATACTCTTTAGTTTGTACACAACATCAAACCAAAGGTTTTCATCATTTTCTTTCTTCAGCACGGCAGTAACTTTGAACACTTCTTATGGTGGAATCAACACCTCCTTCTCATAATTCCCCAGATTGGGGTAGGACTTCAGGTCAGCGCCAAAACATGTCTTTATCTCAAAGCAAGACTTCTCTCCAAAATGTGTCAAGTTCATTAGGAAAGAACTGGAGGCAAAGAGGCCGAATCTGATTTCCTTGTTCACTTCACCTGCAAATTTCATGTTGGTTCTCCGGTATGTGGTGTGACAGCCCTGTTGGTTTTCTTACAGGAGGCGGAGAGCATCAGTCAGCAGGAAGTGGGGAGTAGAACTGGAAGGAGGTTGTGTACTCTGTTCTATTGGTCCGGACTGCTTGGTTGAACACTCTGTATATCTTAGGTTGACCTCCTGTATGAGCACGGATAGCCTTGATATGATTGTGACTGTGACTAAGTTTGTCTAGTTTTTGGTTCACTATTATTTTTTGAGGCACATTTTTCTGCTTTCGTCCAGGCTTGTTCAAAGGTCCCTCCTGCATTGGTTTCATTTCGAGGAAATTCCTTCACCTTTTTGCCCATTTTTTTCAATGCAGCCTTTATACATGTCGTAAACAGACTCAGGGACCATGTCTAAGGTTATGGAGGAACTGAGACCAGGCTGATGGAGATGAACCTTCAAAGAGAATGGAGGGGAATAACAGGCAATAACTGTAAAAACAGAGGAATATTTTGTAAATATTTAATTATCATTTTCTCTTC
Organism: Oncorhynchus tshawytscha; assembly: GCF_018296145.1. Taxonomy (NCBI): domain Eukaryota; kingdom Metazoa; phylum Chordata; class Actinopteri; order Salmoniformes; family Salmonidae; genus Oncorhynchus; species Oncorhynchus tshawytscha. Next base: position 143,017 of record NW_024609501.1, read on the forward strand.
TCTCTTTCTAAAATTAATTAATTCAAATTCAATATGTTTTAATGGCATGAATAATGTGGTCAATATAGCCAAAGCAAAGTGATACACACAATTATAAACAACAGTGACAACAATAAAAGTAGTAGCTATAATACTATAATAATATATACGGTACCAGTCAAATGTTTGGACACACCTACTCATTCAAGGTTTTTTCTTTATTTGTACTATTTTCTACACTGTAGAATAATAGTAAAGACATCAAAACTATGAAATAACACATATGGAATCATGTAGTAACCAAAAAAGTCTTAAACAAATGAAAATATATTTTATATTTGAGATTTTTCAAACTTGCCACCTTTGCCTTGATGACAGCTTTATACACTCTTTTGGCATTCTCTCAACCAGCTTCATGAGGTAGTCATCTGGAATGCATTGTTGTGTTTGTTTCATGTTCATTAATTCTGTGTTCCCGGTCCAAAATGACCACCCCATTATAGCTGATTATAAATCCATAATAATCCATATATTATCACCTAATGTTGTGTTCGATCTTTTTATCAACTTAAGTTCTTGTGAACATTACAAGTTCTGAACTTCTATGTGCTATTTATGTCCTGTAGGCCTCATTGACCTGATCTCATACAACTATTTATGTCCTGTAGACCTCATTGACCTGATCTCATACAACTATTTATGTCCTGTAGGCCTCATTGACCTGAGCTCATACAACTATTTATGTCCTGTAGGCCTCATTGACCTGAGCTCATACAACTATTTATGTCCTGTAGGCCTCATTGACCTGAGCTCATACAACTATTTATGTCCTTGACCTCATTGACCTGAGCTCATACAACTATTTATGTCCTGTAGGCCTCATTGACCTGATCTCATACAACTATTTATGTCCTGTAGGCCTCATTGACCTGATCTACAACATACAACTCATACAACTATTTATGTCCTGTAGGCCTCATTGACCTGATCTCTCTATTTATGTCCTGTAGGCCTCATTGACCTGAGCTCATACAACTATTTATAGGCCTCATTGACCTGATCTCATACAACTATTTATGTCCTGAGGCCTCATTGACCTGAGCTCATACAACTATTTATGTCCTGTAGGCCTCATTGATGATCTCATACAACTATTTATGTCCTGTAGGCCTCATTGACCTGATCTCATACAACTATTAATGTCCTGTAGGCCTCATTGACCTGATCTCATACAACTATTTATGGCCTGTAGGCCTAGAGCCTCAACTATTTATGGCCTGAGGCCCTGACCTGATCTCATACAACTATTTATGGCCTGTAGGCCTCATTGACCTGAGCTCTACAACTATTTATGGCCTGTAGGCCTCATTGACCTGATCTCATACAACTATTTATGGCCTGTAGGCCTCATTGACCTGATCTCATACAACTATTAATGTCCTGTAGGCCTCATTGACCTGAGCTCATACAACTATTTATGTCCTGTAGGCCTCATTGACCTGATCTCATACTATTTAACTCATTGACCTGAGCTTACAACTATTTATGGCCTGTAGGCCTCATTGACCTGATCTCATACAACTATTTATGGCCTGTAGGCCTCATTGACCTGATCTCATACAACTATTTATGGCCTGTAGGCCTCATTGACCTGATCTCATACAACTATTTATGGCCTGTAGGCCTCATTGACCTGATCTCATACAACTATTTATGGCCTGCCTCATTGATCTGAGCCAACTATTTATGTCCTGTAGGCCTCATTGACCTGATCTCATACAACTATTTATGGCCTGTAGGCCTCACAACTATTTATGACCTGAGGCCTCATTGACCTGATCTCATACAACTATTTATGTCCTGTAGGCCTCATTGACCTGATCTCATACAACTATTTATGACCTGTATTTATGACCTGTAGGCCTCATTGACCTGATCTCATACAACTATTTATGGCCTGTAGGCCTCATTGACCTGATCTCATACAACTATTTATGGCCTGTAGGCCTCATTGACCTGAGCTCATACAACTATTTATGGCCTGTAGGCCTCATTGACCTGATCTCATACAACTATTTATGTCCTGTAGGCCTCATTGACCTGAGCTCATACAACTATTTATGGCCTGTAGGCCTCACTGACCTGATCTCATACAACTATTTATGTCCTGTAGGCCTCATTGACCTGAGCTCATACAACTATTTATGGCCTGTAGGCCTCACTGACCTGAGCTCATACAACTATTTATGGCCTGTAGACCTCATTGACCTGAGCTCATACAACTATTTATGGCCTGTAGGCCTCACTGACCTGAGCTCATACAACTATTTATGGCCTGTAGGCCTCACTGACCTGAGCTCATACAACTATTTATGGCCTGTAGACCTCATTGACCTGAGCTCATACAACTATTTATGGCCTGTAGGCCTCACTGACCTGAGCTCATACAACTATTTATGGCCTGTAGGCCTCACTGACCTGAGCTCATACAACTATTTATGGCCTGTAGGCCTCACTGACCTGAGCTCATACAACTATTTATGGCCTGTAGGCCTCACTGACCTGAGCTCATACAACTCGTTTTAGAGGAAAAAAAGCATAATGTATGGATTATTTTGACTTTAACAAACACTCAGATGAAACACATTGTGCTATTTATCACAGACTACTTTGTGTCAAAGTTTAACAAGGACTCTCTCCTCCTCACCAGTGTCATGATCAAAGATATGATCAACATCCTCACATACAGTATATCGTTTGGTCATTGTGCTGCCACAGAATGAATTGTGAGCAAGGCCTCAAAAAAGCTTTATATAGCAGAGCTGTGAGAAAACTTATATATATTATTGAAATAATTTTGCGATTGTTTGTGAGAATGCCAACAAGTGTGGGGGAAAGATTCCCATGGGGGTTGTCATGGAAGCCAAGAAGGGGAGTGAGGGGCTCAAACACACATGTGTGTTGGGGTCTGGGAGAGGAAGTGTGTCCATCTGATAAATGGACCTGAACTCTATTTTACACTAATTATAGTCACACCCATTCATGTCTAATGACCAGTCATTTATGACCGGGAACACCACAGGTGTATGAAAGTTCAATGTAATGAAAATCATCTAAATGTATTTTGTTTGTTCAGATGCCCTGTATGGACAAAGTCATGGAACCTTGTGAGAATCAGATTAAATTAACTACATTTTTAAGAAGGAAAACATGTAAATCGGTCCAATTCGGCCCGGAACACAGCAGGAGGGTTAACAGGCGAGCCTTGTTTAAAGTTAATTTGTGGAATTTCTTTCCTTCTTAATGTGTTTGAGCCAATCAGTTGTGTTGTGATAACGTAGGGGTGATATACGGAACATAGCCCTATTTGGTAAAAGACCAAGTCCATATTGTGGCAAGAACAGCTCAAATAAACAAAGAGAAATGACATTCCATCAATACTTTAAGACATGAAGGTCAGTCAATCCATAAAATGTAAAGTGCAGTCGCAAAAACCATCAAGTGTTATGATGAAACTGGCTCTCATGAAACTGGCTCTCTCCGCAACAGGAAAGGAAGATCCAGAGGTACTTCTGCTGCAGAGGAAAAGTTCCTTAGAGTTACCAGCCTCAGAAATTGCAGCCAAAATAAATGCTGAGTTCAGACACATCTCAACATCAACTGTTCAGGGGAGAATGCGTGAATTAGGTCTTCATGTTTGAATTTCTGCAAAGAAACCACTACTAAAGGACACCAATAATAAGAAGAGACTTGCTTGGGCAAAGAAACACGAGCAATCGATATTAGACCGGTGGAAATCTGTCCTTTGGTCTGATAAGTCCAAATTTGAGATTTTTGGTTTGGTTCCAACCACCATGTCTTTCTGAGATGCAGAGTAGCTGAACAGAAGATATCTGTATGTGTGGTATCCACCATGAAGCATGGAGGAGGAGGTTTGATGGTGCGGAGGTGCTTTGCTGGTGACAATGTCTGTGATCTTTTTAGAATTAAAGGCACACTTAACCTGCATGGCTCCCACAGCTTTCTGCAGCGATACTCCATCCCATCTGGTTTGTTTTTCAATGGGACAATGAGCAGGCAACAAGTACTCAGTTTATGTGGGAACTCCTTCAAGACTGTTGGAAAAGCATTCCTCGTGAAGTTCGTTTGGGGAAAGCCAAGAGTGTGCAAAGCTGTCATCAAGGCAAATGGTGACTACTTAAAGAATCTCATGGCTTAAAAATCCTTCTTTAACCTGTCTCCTCCCCTTCATCTACACTGATTGATGTGACATCTCGATGAGGGGCAAACTACCTGCCCTCCAGGACACCTACACCACCCGATGCTACAGGAAGGCCATAAAGATCATCAAGGACATCAACCACCCGAGCCACTGCCTGTTCACCCCGCTGCCATCCAGAAGGCGAGGTCAGTACAGGTGCATCAAAGCTGGGACCGAGAGACTGAAAAACAGCTTCTATCTCAAGGCCATCAGACTGTTAAACAGCCACCACTAACATTGAGTGGCTACTGCCAACACACTGTCAATGACACTGACTCTACTCCAGCCACTTTAATCATGGGAATTGATGGGAAATGATGTAAATATATCACTAGCCACTTTAAACAATGCTACCTTATATAATGTTACTTACCCTACATTGTTCATCTCATATGCATACGTTGATACTGTACTCTATATCATCGACTGCATCCTTATGTAATACATGTATCACTAGCCACTTTAACTATGCCACTTGGTTTACATACTTATCTCATATGTATATACTGTACTCGATATCATCTACTGTATCTTGCCTATGCTGCTCTGTACCATCACTCATTCATATATCCTTATGTACATATTCTTTATCCCCTTACACTGTGTATGACAGTAGTTTTTTTGGAATTGTTAGTTAGATTACTTGCTCGTTATTACTGCATTGTCGGAACTAGAAGCACAAGCATTTCGCTACACTCGCATTAACATCTGCTAACCATGTGTATGTGACAAATAAAATTTGATTTGATTTGATTTGAGATCATAGCTTTCACCTGGATTCACCTGGTCAATCTGTCATAGATAGAGCTCTTAATGTTTTGTATACTCAGTGTCCACTGAGACAGAGAGGTGTTGTTTTATTCAAATGCTTTCTCCGGTAAGATTGACGTATCTTGCTGTCAGTCAAATTATAAATATTTAGAGACCCCCCCTACAGTTTGACTTTGTTGCATTTAGGGGAGCTCAGGTCTCGTTCTTGTTGCTGATCCCCCCCCACCTGTAATTTGCACTCTGAATGTAACCAAAGAAGCTGTGTGAAATTAAAGATTAACCGATTATTGGAAGCCATCAGGCCTCACTCTATCATTCATTTACAAATTATTTTAATAATAAAACCAGCCAGAAAACTCCTTAGTTATGACTTGTTTATTCAATGTCAGACTGATCAACAATAAGCAGAGCAAAGAGTGCAAAGGGTGGCTAATTTGAAGAATCTAAAATATACAATACATTTTGATTTGTTTAACACTTTTTTTGGTTACTACATGATTCCATATGTGTTATTTCATAGTGTTGATGTCTTCACTATTATTCTGCAATGTAGAACATATTAAAAATAAAGAAACTCTTGAATGAGTATGTCACGCCCTGACCTTAGAGAGCCTTTTTATTCTCTATTTGTAACGGAGCTCTTCGTCGTCTGACGACGAGTATGAAATATCGGACCAATGCGCAGCGTGGTAAATGTCCATGTTCATATTTATTTAAACTCAGAACACTAAACAAAATAACACAGAGAGTGAAACGAAACGAAACAGTTCTGTAAGGTGACATACACTAAACAGAAAATATAAACACAAGAAGAAAACATAGAATGCCCACCCCAACTCACGCCCTGACCAACCTAAAATAGAAACATACAAAAGGAACTAAGGTCAGGACATGACACTATTTGGTTAGGTCAGGGTGTGACTAGGGTGGGCAATCTATGTTGTATTTATATGTTGGTCTGGTATGGTTCTCAATCAAAGGCAGCTGTCTATCATTGTCGCTGATTGGGGATCATACTTAGTCAGTCTTTTTTCCACCTTAGTTTGTGGGATCTTGATTTTGTACTGTTGCTTTCCAGCCCTACAGAAGTGTGCGTTTCGGTTTGTATTTGTTGTTTTTTCGGTGTCATCAATAAAAGAAAGATGTACGCCTACCACGCTGCACCTTTGTCCGATCCTTCCAGCGACGAGCGTAACAGAGTAGGTGTGTAGGTGTGTCCAAACTTCTGATGGTACTGTTTGTGTATGTGTATATATAAATAGAAAAAAGAAACAAATACATAGGTAATACAAAAATATAATACTGTAATACCTCTCGCTCTACACACTTCACACCCCTCTATAAATAGTCACTTTAACTCTACCTACATGTACATATTACCTCGACTAACCGGTACCTCCGCACATTGATTCTGTACCGGCACCCACTGTATAAAGCCTCGCTATTGTTATTTTATTGGTGCTATTTAATTATTTTAAACATTACACTTTTTTAAAAACTGCATTGTTGTTAAGGGCTTGTAGGTAAGCATTTCACTGTTGTATTCGGCACATGTGACAAATGCAATTTGATGACTCCACATACTGTTCTCTCTCTCTCTCTCTCTCTCTCTCTCACTCAAAATTCAATTTCGCTTTATTGGCATGGGAAACATATGTTAACTTTGCCATAGCAAGTGAAGTAGATAACAAACAAAAGTTAAATAAACAATAAAAATGAACAGTAAACATTACATTCACAAAAGTTCCAAAATAATAAAGACATTTCAAATGTCATACTATATGCAAATATTTCTCTCTCTCAAAATAGTGTAGTATTTGACCATCCTGGAGTCCACACCCAAAGTCCAAGCCTGGAAGAAATACAGCACAGCAAAGGTTAGGATCTTGTGTCTTGCCATGATGTCAACATACACTGCTCAAAAAATAAAGGGAACACTAAAATAACACATCCTAGATCTGAATGAATGAAATATTCTTATTAAATACTTTTTTCTTTACATAGTTGAATGTGCTGACAACAAAATCACACAAAAATTATCAATGGAAATCAAATTTATCAACCCATGGAGGTCTGGATTTGGAGTCACACTCAAAATTAAAGTGTAAAACCACACTAGAGGCTGATCCAACTTTGATGTAATGTCCTTAAAACAAGTCAAAATGAGGCTCAGTAGTGTGTGTGGCCTCCACGTGCCTGTATGACCTCCCTACAACGCCTGGGCATGCTCCTGATGAGGTGGCGGATGGTCTCCTGAGGGATCTCCTCCCAGACCTGGACTAAAGCATCCGCCAACTCCTGGACAGTCTGTGGTGCAATGTGGCGTTGGTGGATGGAGCGAGACATGATGTCCCAGATGTGCTCAGTTGGATTCAGGTCTGGGGAACGGGCGGGCCAGTCCATAGCATCAATGCCTTCCTCTTGCAGGAACTGCTGACACACTCCAGCCACATGAAGTCTAGCATTGTCTTGCATTAGGAGGAACCCAGGGCCAACCGCACCAGCATATGGTCTCACAAGGGGTCTGAGGATCTCATCTCGGTACCTAATGGCAGTCAGGCTACCTCTGGTGAGCACATGGAGGGCTGTGCTCATGGAGTCTGTTTCTGACCGTTTGAGCAGACACATGCACATTTGTGGCCTGCTGGAGGTCATTTTGCAGGGCTCTGGCAGTGCTCCTCCTGCTCTTCCTTGCACAAAGGCGGAGGTAGCGGTCCGGCTGCTGGGTTGTTGCCCTACCAAAACATCAGCCAGGAAGCATAGGAACTGAGAAGTGGTCTGTGGTCACCAACTGCAGAACCACTCCTTTATTGGGGGTGTCTTGCTAATTACCTATAATTTCCACCTGTTGTCTATTCCATTTGCACAACAGCATGTGAAATTTATTGTCAATCAGTGTTGCTTCCTAAGTGGACAGTTTGATTTCACAGAAGTGTGATTGACTTGGAGTTACATTGTGTTGTTTAAGTGTTCCCTTTATTTTTTTGAGCAGTGTATATTGGTCCAATGGCAAAATGTAATGGAGATCAGCTATCACATAGCGTTGTTATAATACTGCTCTTAAGGTTATTTTCACAGTCCCTCCTCCTTTCTTGCTATGAATAGGCACATGCAGGCACAAGTACCCATCAAACCACAAACACCAGCACACACAGACACATGTAGCCAAGCGGTTAAGAGCGTTGGTCCAGTAATCGAAAAGTTGCTGGCTTGAATCCAGTTGCCGGCAAGGTGTAAAAATCTGCCATTCTCCCAGGGGTGCCGATGACGTCGATTAACGTAGGCCCCTGCATCTCTCTTATTCAGAAGGGTTAAATGTGTAAGACACATTTTGGTTGAATGTATTCAGCTATGCAACTGACAAGGTAACCCTTTTCCCTTCACATACTCACACACATAGTGTGGTGCCTAGTTGGGACAAAATTCTGTGGCACTCCTGGAACAGGGTTTCCTACCCCTGGCCTAGTCTAAGCTTTGTCTGTGAATCATTCAATGAGTTAAATACTGCCCTCTTCTTCCCAGAATGCACCGCGTCTAGACTGAAGGCCTCTGGGTACATTAGTGTGTGTTTGGATTCAGTGGTCTCTCATGCCAGTGCCCAGGGTATGATTTAGACAGTTTCCCAATATTCTAATACTGCTGGTTATGGTTGTTTCCTTTCTTTTGTTATGACTGAGATGTGAGAGGTCTGCTACAGTAGGTTGATAGGGTTCCATCATGTTGCGTTAATATGGTGAGGTCTTTCAGATCTGTGGTAGTTACAAACTATAGGAGATAAGGAAAGGGGACAAGGAAAGAATGGAAGCAGATTGAGACTATTGGAATGTGGCCTTAGTGTTTGGGAAAATATCTGCTGAATGTGGCTGGTTTATGCTGGAGTCCAGCCACTGTATAGATGGCACCTAATCCACCAGAAAATATCTGTAGGTCACATTTTAATGCACGGACACAGGCAGGAAACACAAAATGGCTTTCGATAATTGTTTGTTCATACTTATTTCATGCTGATCTATGTGTGAACATGACCAACACCAGCAACAACACCACCACTGCTGATACTGAGAAAAGGGTTCCCATAGTAACAGTACAGAAAGACCCTTATTAAACCTCATCATCATCCTTCCCCTCTAATCAGGGACTGATTCATGTCTGGAATACTAATAGCCAATATACCACTTTAATCAATCAATCACCCAAAATAATGGAAAGCAGCACTACAGTGAAGATTGAGGTCCCCAGTCCAGGGTTTCCCAACCCTCTTCTCATGGACCATCAGACATTTCAAAGTGTTGGTTTTTGCCCTAAACCGGCAAACCTGATACAGTCTACTAACCAACAGCCCCTTGACTACATTAAGCAGGTGGGTCAGTCTAGTGGTCTCTGAGGAGAGGGTTGGGAAGTCCTGAACATAGTAAGTAACCCTGGTACTGGAGAGATGCAGGCACTTCATGTTTTTCGTTTATCCGACCTGGAAGACCAGGTGTGTTGAATTCAGGTAATCACTGAGCTGATCAATTATCTCAGTTGGCCAGATGTGGTGCCTAGTTGGGACAAAATGGTAACAGTACAGTAACAGTCGATCATTGTTCCTGTACCCAAGAAAGCAAAGGTAACTGCACTAATTGACTATCGCTTCGTAGCACTCACTTCTTTCATCATGAAGTGCTTTGAGAGGCAAGTTAAGGATCATATCACCTCCACTTTACCTGACAACCTATGACTGAGATGTGCGAGACCAGGAAGGTTGCTTGGGTTCCATTCTTTTGTTATGACTGAGATTTGAGAGGCCTGGTAGGTTGATTGGGTTACATTCCTTTGTCATGACTGAGATGTTAGAGGCCTGGTAGGTTGACAGGGTTCCATCATATTGCATTCATATGTTGAGGTGTTTCAGTTCTGGGGTGGTTACAAAGGAAAGGAGACAAGGAAAGGAATCAAGAAAATTGAGACTATTGGGACATGGCCTTAGTGTTTGTGAACATAGCTGATGGATGTGTCAAGTTTATGTTGGAGTCCAACCACTGTATATGTACTGTAATCCAGCAGACATATCTGTATATGTACTGTAATCCAGCAGACATATCTGTATATGTACTGTAATCCAGCAGACATATCTGTATATGTACTGTAATCCAGCAGACATATCTGTATATGTACTGTAATCCAGCAGACATATCTGTATATGTACTGTAATCCAGCAGACATATCTGTATATGTACTGTAATCCAGCAGACATATCTGTATATGTACTGTAATCCAGCAGACATATCTGTATATGTACTGTAATCCAGCAGACATATCTGTATATGTACTGTAATCCAGCAGACATATCTGTATATGTACTGTAATCCAGCAGACATATCTGTATATGTACTGTAATCCAGCAGACATACATATCTGTATATGTATCCAGCAGACATAATCTGTATATGTACTGTAATCCAGCAGACATATCTGTATCTGTATATCTGTAATCCAGCAGACATATCTGTATATGTACTGTAATCCAGCAGACATATCTGTATATGTACTGTAATCCAGCAGACATATCTGTATATGTACTGTAATCCAGCAGACATATCTGTATATGTACTGTAATCCAGCAGACATATCTGTATATGTACTGTAATCCAGCAGACATATCTGTATATGTACTGTAATCCAGCAGTATACATATCTGTATATGTATATGTACTGTAATCCAGCAGACATATCTGTATATATCTGACATATCTGTATATGTACTGTAATCCAGCAGACATATCTGTATATGTACTGTAATCCAGCAGACATATCTGTATATGTACTGTAATCCAGCAGACATATCTGTATATGTACTGTAATCCAGCAGACATATCTGTAGAGGGATGTGAGTTTGCACAGAAATGATTTTTTATGATCTATTAAGGAGGACACATTCTATTTAGGAAGACACATTCTAACACGACATGGCATCTGAGAATTGTTTGTTCACACTTCTATAAATACTATGTGAGCTATGTGTGAACATGACTAACACCAGCAACATCACCGCTTATACCGAGAGAAGGGGTGTGTGTGCATGAAAGCGCACACACACATCTCAGTTGCTCAATCACTCAAACACTCAAACATCTAATTAATCAACTATCAGGGAATAAGGAAAACAGCACTATGTCAATCCTTAAACTTCGGAGCCAATCAAGGACGGCAGGGGCAGGGCCCCACCACTTATGAGAATAAGCTGGTGATGGGGGACATTCCTGTGGGCCAATCAGAGCGGGGCGCTTTGCAAAGAGCCATCCAGAATTGACTTAATTGAAGTAATTGTATTACCGGATAAGCCAGGTACCGCTTGTAGATCTCTCTCTCAAAATAGTTTAGTATCTTACCATCATGGAGTCCACACCCAAAGTCTAAGCCTGGACGAAATACATCATAGTAAAGGTTAGGATCTTTTGTCTTGCCATGATGTGAACATATATTGTATATTGGTCCAATAGAAACTTGCAACGGAGATTAATTGTCTTTTAAGATACAGAATCAGCATTCAAATGTTCATCTTTCTTTACCTCATATGATGTGCAGAATGCACCGTGCCAAGACTAAAGGCTTCTGTGTAAGTTAGTGTGTGTTTGGTTTTCAGTGGTCTCTCCTGCCAGTGTCCATGGGGGTCTGCCAATCATTCCTTTAGCTGGTTGAGTTAAATATTGCCCTCTGCTGGCTGATGTGCAGAATGCACCGTGCCAAGACTAAAGGCTTCTGTGTACATTAGTGTGTGTTTGGTTTTCAGTGGCCTCTCCTGCCAGTGTCCATGGTATGATTTAGACAGTATCCCAATATTGTAATACTGCTGGTTAAGGTTGTTACCTTTCCTTTGTTATGACTGAGATGTGAGAGACCTGGTAGGTTGATAGAGTTCCATCATATTGTGATCATATGGTGAGTTCTTTCAGATCTGTAGTATTTTACAAATGATATGAGGTAAAGAAAGGGGATGAGGAAAGGAAGGAAGCAGATTGAGACTATTGGGATGTGGCCTTAGATATCTGTAGAGGGATGTGTGTTCACACAGATTAATACAGGTCACAATCTAATACACGCAGGCATACACCCCTCCCACACAGGCAGGAAGTAACACAAGGCTTCTGAGAAATGTTTGTTCATACTTCTACAATACTGATCTGTGTGTGAACATGACTAACAACAGCAACACCACTGCTGATACTGAGAAAAGGTTCCCATAGTAACAATACAGAAAGACCCTTCTACCTCATCATCATCCTTCCCCTCTAATCAATGACTGATTCAGGTCTGGAATACTGATGGCCAATATACCACTTTAATCAATCAATCACCCAGAATAAAGAATAAAGGAAAGCAGCACTACAGTAAAGCTTGAGGCCCCCAGTCCAGGGTTTCCCAACCATCTTCTCAGGGACCAACAGACATTTAAAATGTTTGTTTTAGCCCTAAACTGGCACACTTGATTCTGTCTACCAGCCATCAACCCCTTGACTAAATTAAGCAGGTGTGCCAGTCTGGTGATGCCTGAGGAGAGGGTTGGAAAGTACTAAACCTAAACATTATTATTTGTATTTTAGTACTGAACCTAGTAAGCAACCCTGATCCTGGAGTGCTGCAGGCACTTCATGTTTTTGATTTAACCAACCAGGAAGACCAGGTGTGTTGAATTTTGTCATTCACTTAACTGATCAATTAGCTCAGTTGGTCTGGTGTGGAGCCTAGTTGGAACAAAACCCTGCAGCACTCCATGAACAGGGTTGCTTACCCATGGCCTAGGCTAAGCTTTGTCTGCCTATCATTCCTTTGGCTGGTTGAGTTAAATACTGTCCTCTACTGGCTGATGTGAGGAATGCACCTTTTCAAGACACTAAGGCCTCTGGGTACAATAGTGTGTGTTTGGTTTTCAGTGGTCTCTCCTGCCAGTATCCAGGGTATGATTTATACAGTATTCTAATAATGCTGGTTATGTTTGTTACCTTTCCTTTGAAATGACTGAGATGTGAGAGACCTGGTAGGTTGACAGTGTTCCATTCCTTTGTTATGACTGAGATGTGAGAGACCTGGTAGGTTGACAGTGTTCCATTCCTTTGTTATGACTGAGATGTGAGAGACCTGGTAGGTTCCATTCCTTTGTTATGACTGAGATGTGAGAGACCTGGTAGGTTGACAGTGTTCCATTCCTTTGTTATGACTGAGATGTGAGAGACCTGGTAGGTTGACAGTGTTCCATTCCTTTGTTATGACTGAGATGTGAGAGACCTGGTAGGTTGACAGTGTTCCATTCCTTTGTTATGACTGAGATGTGAGAGACCTGGTAGGTTGATAGAGTTCCATCATATTGTGTTCATATGGTGTGGTCTTTCAGATCTGTGGTGGAGACAAGGAAAGGAGACAAGGAAAGGAAGGGATCTGGCCTTAGTGTTTGGAAACATTGCTGCTGAATGTGTGAAGTTTGTTGGAGGCCAGCCAATGTATAGATGGAAAAGAGATCAACATAGGTCACATTCTAACACACACACTCACCCAGGCATAACACCAGCAACACCACTATTGACACTGAGAAAAGGTGTGTGGGTGCGTGTGTGTGTGTGAATGCGTAACAGTACAGTAATACCCTTCAACATCATCATCATCCTTCCCCTCTAATCAGGGAATGATTCAGGCCTGGAATACTAATAGCCGATATACCACTTTAATCTATCAACTGATTGATCGATTAGTCTATCAATCAACCAATCAATTAATGAACTTTTAGGGAATAAGAAAAACAGAACTATGGCAAACCTTGAGGCCCCTAGTATAAACTTCGGAGCCAATCATGGATTGCGGGTGGGTGGCCCCACCTGCTATGCAAATCAGCTGGTGATGTGTGACATGACTTTTGGCCAATCAGGGTGAGGCACTTTGTGAAGAGACGTCCAGAATTGACTTAATTGAAGTTAGTGTATTACCGGATAAACCAGGTACCGCTTGTAGACTTTCTCTGTTGCACTCTTTGTGTCTCTGTCTCTTGCTCTCTCTCTCTCTTTCCCTATCTCCCCCCCTCTACCCAATTCTTATTATCCTTTCTGATTTCCCTCTTATTGTAGACAAAATGTCCAGGGGGGAGTATGTTGTAATATTTAGTATTTTGTTGTAATTGTTGTAACCCATTGTTTGATGTTGCTGCACAAATAAAGACATTACAGTAAATGTCCCCCCACCAGTCGGTAGTTTCCAGATTCACTTTATTGGACAATTCAACTGGTGTCATGTTATATAACATCTTAATCAGTGGCCCATGTAATGTTGTATCTTCAGACGGTCTAAATGTAGTACAGTGAAAGTGATAACTAAAAGGACAAGACATACTGCTGTCAAGCTCAATGATTGTCTTTATTCATGTTGAAACAAGCTGCAGAAGATATAAGTGCTTTAAAGTCTCCTATGGAGTCTGATACACAGGTTAATACACACATCTTAATAATAACTATTTCTGGTAGTCAGGATGAGGTTTGTATTTAACATTCACCAATGAACCAATTACTTACTACATTAAAATCTTTAGACAGTGAAAACACATTGTTTGGCTTTAAGAGGATAAGCAGCCTGAATGTTTGTCCCTGGATATAATTTAAATCAAGAGATTTTCTTAGTTAATAATTGTTTGCCTAAAAAGTTTGCAATTCAGGTTACTCCGGGGCTTGGTGATACTCTTTAGTGTGTACACAACATCGCACCAAAGGTTTTTATAATTCTCTTTCTTCAGCACAGCAGTAACTCTGAACACTTCATACGGTGGAATCAACACCTCCTTTTCATGATTCCCCAGTTTGGGGAAGGACTTCAGGTAAGCGCCAAAACATGTCTTTATCTCAAAGCAAGACTTCTCTCCAAATTTTGTACTAATTCCCTTGTCGAGAGAGCTGGAGGCAAAGAAGCCAAATCTGATTACTTTGTTAACTTTACTAACAAACTCCATGTTGCTTCTTCGATACGTGGTGTGACAGGACTTTTGGTTCAGTTTCAGGAGGCGAATGGCGTCAGTCAGGAGGAAATGAAGGGAGTGGAAGGGGAAGGAGGTGGTGTACTCTGTTCTACTGGTCCGGACTGCTTGGTTGAACACTGGGTATATCTCAGGTACCTCTGCTGAGTAAGCACAGATAGCCTTGATATGATCATGTGTAAGTTCTTTAGGATTGTACTTGGACTTGTCCTTTTGGAATCGTTTCTTCACTTTCTCAATAGTTGCACATCCTTCTGCCTTCATCCAGGCTTGTTTGAAGATCCCCTCAGTGGAGTTTTCATTTGGAAGATATTCCTCCTGCACCTTCTTGTACATTTTTTCAGTGCAGTGTTTGTACTTGTCGTCAACAGAGTTAGGGACCATGTCTAAGGGTACAGAGGAATTGAGACCAGGCTGACGAAGATGAACCTTTCAGACAATATGGGGGGAAAAAATAGAATTTATTAAATTAATTTAAATTCCGTCTCTCTCTCTCGTTGTTGATTTATTTTCTTTCTTTCTCAAGTACAGTCTAAAATAGTGTCTTACCATCTTGGAGTCCACACTCAAAGTCCAAGCCGGGACAAATAACATCACAGTAAAGGTTAGGATCTTGAGTCTTGCCATGATGTCAAAATGTATTGGTCCAATGTCAACTTGTAATGGAGATGAATTGTCTTTTAAGATACAGAATCAGCATTCAAATGTTCAACTTTCAGGGGGTCTTGTTATACCAGGGGTTTTGTGTTTATTTTCACAGTCCCTCCTCTCTTGCTGAGAACAGACACCTACAGGCACAAGTACCCCTCAAACCACAACCCCCTTACCACAGTACACACACACTTTTTCTCAGTATCAGCAGTGGTGTTGCTGGTGTTAGTCATGTTCACACATAGCTCCCCGGGTGCCGATAACGTCGATTAAGGTAGCCCCCTGCACATCTCTGATTCAGAAGAGTTGGTTTAAATGTGGAATACACATTTTGGTTGAATGCATTCAGTTGTGCAACTGACTAGGTATTACCTTTCCCTTCACATACTCACACATATACTCTACAGTGTGGTGCCAGTTTGGGACAAAATCCTGCAGTACCTGCTGCACTGAAGAAATAGTGTTGCTTACCCCTGGCCTAGACTAAGCTTGTCTGTCAATCATTCCTTTAGCTGGTTGAGTTAAATACTGCCCTCTTCTGGCTGCTGTGAGGAAAGCACCGTGTCAAGACACTAAAGCAGGGTTTACCAAACTCGCTCCATGGGACCCCAAAGGGTGCACGTTTGGGGTTTTTCCCTAGCTCTATACAGTTGATTCAACTAATCATCAAGGTTTGATCATTTGAAACAGCTGTGTAGTGCTCTTGCAAAAACAAAAAAAGTGCTCCTTTGGGTCCCGACAACCGAGTTTGGGAAACACTGCCCTGAAGGCCTCTGGGTACATTAGTGTGTGTTTGATGTTCAGTGGTCTCTCCTGCCAGTGTCCAGTATGATTTATACAGTATTCCAATATTCTAATAATGCTGGTTATGTTTGTTACCTTTTCTTTGTTATGACTGAGATGTGAGAGACCTGGTAGGTTGATAGAGTTCCATCATATGATTTGGTGTTTACAAAGGAACGCAGACAAGGAAAGGAGACAAGAGAAGGAAGGGAGCAGATTGAGACTATTTGGACGTGGCCTTAGTGTTTGAGAACATAGCTGATGAATATGTTGTTTATGCTGGAGTCCAGCAACTGTACAGATGGCACCTAATCCAGCAGACATATCTGTAGAGGGATATGAGATGGCACAGATCAGTAGAGGTCACATTCTAACACACTCACTCACACACGCACATGCACGCACACACAGGCAGGAAACACCACACGGTTTCTGAGAATTGTTTGTTCACACTTTCATACTGGTCTATGTGTGAACATGACTAACAACAGCAACACCACTGCTGGTACTGAGAAAAGGTGTGTGCGTGTGCATGCGTGTGTGTGTGAATGCATAACAGTACACGAAGACCCTTCAACATCATCATCATCCTTTCCCTCTAATCAGGGACTGATTCAGGCCTGGAATACTAATAGCCAATATACCACAAATCAATGAATCAACTATCAGGGAATAAGGAAAACGCAATAAGACAAACCTTGAGGCCCCAAGTATAAACTTCAGAGCCAATCAAGGATGGCAGAAACAGGGCACCGCCTGCTATGAGAATCAGCTGAAAGTGGGTGACTTTCTCTCTCTCTCTCTCTTTATTTTTCTCTCTCTCTCTCTCTCTCTCTGTCTCTCTCTTTCTTTCTTCCTTTACCTACCTACCTACCTGCCTACCTACCTACCTACCTACCTACCTCTACCCAGTCTTTATTGTCCTTTCTGATTTCCCTCTTATTGTAGACAAAATGTCCAGGAGGTTGGAGAGTATGTTGTAATATTTAGTCATTTGTTGTAATTGTTGTAACCCATTGTTTGATGTTGCTGCAGAAAGGAAGAAATGACAGTAAATATTCCCCCCACCAGTTGGTAGTTCCAGCAGAGGTGGGACAAAGTCATTGTTTTACAAGTCACAAGTAAGTCTCAAGTCTTAGCACTCATGTCCCAAGTCAAGACAGGCAAGTCCGAGGCAAGTCCTTAACTTTGAGTTTAAACAAGTCATATGGGTTCTTCACCAAATATAATACCATTTCATATTTTAAACACGAGTATTAGTTAGTATATTACATTTACACAAATCATGAGTGCTTTAAAATATATATATATATATATATTTTTTTTTTATATATTTTTTTCCAACTAAACATAATATTTCCATGGAAATACATGGGTAGCCATGAGAAAGACCCCCCCATAGCGATCAACTATTGAAGATCACTATGGGGCGCTATCAGGTGATGTAGGCTTGTACACAACCGCCCAACACACACAAACACCCTCTCTGTGTGTGGTTACAGTAGGCACACTTATGTCAATGGTTTTAGGAACAGCAGTAACATCAGGCAGGATTTAGGTTACCGACTGCCTAGCAGTTGTAGCTCAATCTTGGTGCAATGATCACGTTCCCGCACTGACTGACTATGTGGAGGCTCATTGCCTTAATGTCACGTTAGCCTACATGCGTCACAAGCAAAGTTATATATAGCTGTCGGCTATATTAGCCACGACTTACCGTTCTTTGTGCAGCTTCAAATGTCGAACAAAGTTGGAAGTTGTGGCGCCTCCATCTGTCATTTTCTTCCCGCAAGTTTTGCAAGATGCAATCAGTTTTTTGTTGACTACAGCATAGTCTTTATATCCGAAATTAATAATTGTGGGTATCATCTTTCCAAGGGCTCTGACTGAATTCACCCACCGACATTCCTCTGCAATGTCACGCACAACTTTGTCTCAGATGGCACAATTTGATTGGCTGCTGTCCGATTCAAACTATAATCTGTTAAGTGAAGAGTTGATGCGCTGCACACTTTTTTAATAGCATTTTTAATATTAGGGCTTGAAGAGTTAAATCACGAGTCATTGGTGTTAAAGTCAAAGTCCAGTTGCAAGTCATCATATTTGTGACTTGAGTCTGATTCGAGTCCAAGTCATGTGACACGAGTCCACACCTCTGGCTTCCAGTATCCCTTTATTGGACAATTCAACGTGTGTCATGTTATATAACATCTTAATCAGTGGCCTATGTAATGTTGTATCTTCAGACTGTCTAAATGTAGTACAGTGAAAGTGATAACTAAAAGGACAAGACATACGGCTGTCAAGCTCAATTATTTTCTTTATTCATTTTGCCACAAGATGCAGAAGGAATATAAACATTTATATGTAACAAAACAAATACCTAGCTAACACAGAAAAGTAACCCCCTCTCTCGCTCAAAATAGTGATTGGGATAATAGCTGAATATGTGAACTTTATGCTGGAGTCCAGCCACTGTATAGATGGAACATAATCCAGCAGACATACTGTAGCTGTGGAGGGATGTGTGTTTGCACAGATCAATAGAGGTCACATTCTTACACACTCACACACACCCACACACAGGCAGGAAACACCACATGGCTTCTGAGAATTGTTTGTTCACACTTCTTTCATACTGAGCTATGTGTGAACATGACTAACAACAGCAACACCACTGCTGATACTGAGAAAAGGTGTGCATTTGCGTGTGTGAACGTGTGTATGTGTGTGCATGCATGTGAGTGTTTGTTTGTGTGTGCATGTGTGCTTGTGTGTGTGCGTGTGCATGCGTGCTTGCAAAACAGTACAGAAAGACCCTTAAACCTCATCATCATCCTTCTCCTCTAATTAGGGACTGATTCAGGCCTGGAATACTAATAGCCAATATACCACTAATCAATTAATCACCTATCAGGGAATAAGGAAAACAGCACTACGGCAAACCTTGAGGCCCCTAGTATAAAGTTTGGAGCCAAACAAGGATGGCAGAGGTGGGGCCCCACCTGCTATGAGAATCAACTGGTGATGGGTGTGACATGCCTGTGGTTCAATCAGGGCGTGGCACTTTGTGAAGAAACATCCAGAATTTACTAATTGAAGTTAGTGTATTACCTAATAATCGAGGTACTGCTTGTAGACTTCTTTCTCTCTTTCTTTCTTTCTCTCTCTCTCTCTCTCTCTCTTTACCTACCTACCTCTACCCAGTTTTTATTGTCCTTTCTGATTTCCCTCTTATTGGAGAAAAAATGACTGGGGTGGTAGTATTTTGTAATATTTGATAATTTGTTGTAATCTATTGTTTGATGTTGCTGTACAAAGGAATAAATTGCAGTAAACATTCCCCCCACCAGTTTTTACTTTCCTGTATCAGTTTATTGGACAATTCAACTATTTAGTCTTTTGTTGTAATTGTTGTAACCCATTGTTTGCTGTTGCTGCACAAATAAAGAAATTACAGTAAATGTCCCCCCATGTAATGGTTGGACAATTGGACAATTCAACTTGTGTCATGTTATATAACATCTTAATCAGTGGCCCATGTAATGTATCTTCAGACTGTCTAAATGTAGTACAGTGAAAGTGAAAACTAAAAGGATGAGACATACTGCTGTCAAGCTCAATGATTTTCTTTAATTCATTTTGCCACAAGCTGCATAAAGCACACTGTATAAGTGCTTTAAAGTCTCCTATGGAGTCTGAAACACTATAATACAAACATCTTAATAATCACTGTTTCTGGTAGTCAGGATGAGGTCTTTATGTAACATCCACCAATAAACCAACTAACTTATTACAATAAAAGCTTTAGACACTGAGGACACGTTGTTTGGCTTCATTTACTATAAGAACTACACTGACTGTGTAGTTTATGGTGGAGTCCAGTCACTGTATAGTTAGAACCTAATCCAACAGTTATATTGTTGACACAGATTAATACAGGTCCCATTGCACGCAGGCACACACACACACACACACACACACACACACACCACAGGTTTTCATGGACAATCTTTTGTCTCCACTGACACGGCAGTTACTGAATAACAGTGCTTTGTTTGCCATTGTGGAATCAACACCTCCTTTTCATAATTCCCCATTTCTGGGTAGGACTTCAGGTCAGCGCCAAAACATGTCTTTATCTCAAAGCAGGACTCCTTTACAAAATATGTCATCAGTTCTTTAGGAAAGAGCTGGAGGCAAAGAAACCAAATCATGACCTTTTTCACTTCAATACAGGGACAAACTCAGTCCACCATCACCCTGTTACTGCTCTCAATACAGGGACATGTTATGTGGTGTGACAGGTCTTTTGTTTGTACTTGGACAGGGACATTTTGGAATCATTCCTTCACATCTATTCACATCCTTCTGCCTCCAATACAGGACTTGTTTTGAACCATCCTGTTACTGCTGTTTTCAGGGACATTTTATTCCACCTCACCTTCTTGTTACATTTTTTCAGGGACGATGTTGGCATTGTCACCATCACCCGGGGTTATGGGAACATGTCTAAGGATTTACAGGGACATGTTATTGAGTCCACCATCACCCTGTTACTGAACCTCAATACAGGGACATTATGGTCCAAAATCAAAATGTGTAATAACAGGGACATTTTATTAGTCCACCATCACCCTGTTACTGTTTAAATATATATATAAATTAAAACAAATACATATCTAGTATAGAAATAGCTCTCTCTCGCTCTCTCTAAATAGTATAGTATTTTACCATCTTGGAGATCACATCCAAATTCCAAGCCAGGAAAAAATACAGCAAAAGTTAGGATCTTGTGTCTTGCCAAGATGCCAAAATATGTTGGTCCAATGTCAACTTGTAATGGAGATGAATTGTCTTTTAAGATACAGAATCAGCATACAAATGTTCAACTTTCAGGGGGCCTTGTTATACCAGTACACTTGTGGTTATGTTCACAGGCACGTACCCCTCAAACCACGAACCCTGTTACTGCCTCAATACAGGGACATTTTATTAGTCCACCATCACCCTGTTACTGCCTCAATACAGGGACATGTTATTAGTCCAACATCACCCTGTTACTGCCTCATTACAGGGACATTTTACTAGTCCCCATCACCCTGTTACTGCCTCAATACAGGGACATGTTATTAGTCCAACATCACCCTGTTACTGCCTCAATACAGGGACATTTTATTAGTCCCCATCACCCTGTTACTGCCTCAATACAGGGACATTTTATTAGTCCACCATCACCCTGTTACTGCCTCAATACAGGGACATTTTATTAGTCCCCATCACCCTGTTACTGCCTCAATACAGGGACATTTTATTAGTCCAACATCACCCTGTTACTGCCTCAATACAGGGACATTTTATTAGTCCCCATCACCCTGTTACTGCCTCAATACAGGGACATTTTATTAGTCCCCATCACCCTGTTACTGCCTCAATACAGGGACATTTTATTAGTCCAACATCACCCTGTTACTGCCTCAATACAGGGACATTTTATTAGTCCCCATCACCCTGTTACTGCCTCAATACAGGGACATTTTATTAGTCCAACATCACCCTGTTACTGCCTCAATACAGGGACATTTTATTAGTCCCCATCACCCTGTTACTGCCTCAATACAGGGACATTTTATTAGTCCAACATCACCCTGTTACTGCCTCAATACAGGGACATTTACATTTTATTAGTCCCCATCACCCTGTTACTGCCTCAATACAGGGACATTTTATTAGTCCCCATCACCCTGTTACTGCCTCAATACAGGGACATTTTATTAGTCCCCATCACCCTGTTACTGCCTCAATACAGGGACATTTTATTAGTCCCCATCACCCTGTTACTGCCTCAATACAGGGACATTTTATTAGTCCCCATCACCCTGTTACTGCCTCAATACAGGGACATTTTATTAGTCCCCATCACCCTGTTACTGCCTCAATACAGGGACATTTTATTAGTCCCCATCACCCTGTTACTGCCTCAATACAGGGACATTTTATTAGTCCCCATCACCCTGTTACTGCCTCAATACAGGGACATTTTATTAGTCCCCATCACCCTGTTACTGCCTCAATACAGGGACATTTTATTAGTCCCCATCACCCTGTTACTGCCTCAATACAGGGACATTTTATTAGTCCAACATCACCCTGTTACTGCCTCAATACAGGGACATTTTATTAGTCCCCATCACCCTGTTACTGCCTCAATACAGGGACATTTTATTAGTCCCCATCACCCTGTTACTGCCTCAATACAGGGACATTTTATTAGTCCCCATCACCCTGTTACTGCCTCAATACAGGGACATTTTATTAGTCCCCATCACCCTGTTACTGCCTCAATACAGGGACATTTTATTAGTCCACCATCACCCTGTTACTGCCTCAATACAGGGACATTTTATTAGTCCACCATCACCCTGTTACTGCCTCAATACAGGGACATTTTATTAGTCCACCATCACCCTGTTACTCCCAGGGACATTTTATTAGTCCCCATCACCCTGTTACTGCCTCAATACAGGGACATTTTATTAGTCCCCATCACCCTGTTACTGCCTCAATACAGGGACATTTTATTAGTCCCCATCACCCTGTTACTGCCTCAATACAGGGACATTTTATTAGTCCCCATCACCCTGTTACTGCCTCAATACAGGGACATGTTATTAGTCCAACATCACCCTGTTACTGCCTCAATACAGGGACATTTTATTAGTCCCCATCACCCTGTTACTGCCTCAATACAGGGACATTTTATTAGTCCCCATCACCCTGTTACTGCCTCAATACAGGGACATTTTATTAGTCCCCATCACCCTGTTACTGCCTCAATACAGGGACATTTTATTAGTCCCCATCACCCTGTTACTGCCTCAATACAGGGACATTTTATTAGTCCCCATCACCCTGTTACTGCCTCAATACAGGGACATTTTATTAGTCCCCATCACCCTGTTACTGCCTCAATACAGGGACATTTTATTAGTCCCCATCACCCTGTTACTGCCTCAATACAGGGACATTTTATTAGTCCCCATCACCCTGTTACTGCCTCAATACAGGGACATTTTATTAGTCCCCATCACCCTGTTACTGCCTCAATACAGGGACATTTTATTAGTCCCCATCACCCTGTTACTGCCTCAATACAGGGACATTTTATTAGTCCCCATCACCCTGTTACTGCCTCAATACAGGGACATTTTATTAGTCCCCATCACCCTGTTACTGCCTCAATACAGGGACATTTTATTAGTCCCCATCACCCTGTTACTGCCTCAATACAGGGACATTTTATTAGTGTTTGTATTGGACCTGTGTGGTTTTAGTCCAAACTTAGCGTGTCATTCAGGTAGAGTTACAATTACACACATGGACACCTGCACACACAGTGGATGTTAAGAGTTGCCGCTGTGGGTGACTGTGTTCAAACAGTGGAAGGCTAGAGACATTGACACACACACACGCACACACACGCACACCCGCACCTGCACCTGCACACGCACAGGGACACACACACACACACACACACACACACACACACACACACACACACACACACACACACACACACACAGAAACAATCACAGATTTCTACAGATTTTAAAGTGGGTGTCAATGTTCTCTCAAGAACAGAATGTTGGATGTCTGCATTCCAGCAACGTTCAGCAAACATTCTGATGTGTTTGGATAAAATGGTGCCATTGTTGTACTTCTGACACTTGTCACTAAAGTTACAGTAACTGAGGTTGTGTTATAAACTGGGTGGTTCCAGCCCTGAATGCTGATATGCTGACAGCTGTGGTATATCAGACTGAATACCATGGGTATGACAAAACATGTATATTTACTGCTCTAATTATGCTGGTAACCATTTTATAATGGCAATAAGGCGCCTCAGGGGTTTGTGATATATGGCCAATATACAACCACCAAGGGCTGTGTGCAGGCACTCCACGTTGAGTCATGTGTAAGAACTGCCCTTAGCCGGGGTATATTGGCCATATACCACACCCCCTTGGACCTTATTGATTAATTATACCACATCATACAGTATTGCTAGTGCTACAAAATCTAGCAAAGGTGAAACACATTGACAGTTAAGAACCGAGGTCCTGTTTCTCTTGGCTGATAATGTGTCCCTAGTAATGTAAAGGTGGTGGGTTCGATTCCCGCTTATTCACAGACCCTATACTAAAGATGTATGCACCCGCTGTACTATAAATCACTTAGGATTAAAAGAGTTGCTAAATGGTTGCTGAAAAATTAACACAACATTTTACTGAGTTACAGTTCATATAAGGAAATCAGTCAATTTAAATAAATTCAATAGGCACTAATCTATGGATTTCACATGACTGGGAAATGACTGGGAATACAGATACAGTATACATCTTTTGGTCATAGATACCTTAAACAAAAGGTAGGGGCGTGGATCAGAATAACATTCAGTATCTCCTTCACATAGAGGAGGTCAGGCTGTTGATTGTGGCCTGTGGGAATGTTGTCCCACCCCTCTTCAATGGCTGTGGGAATGTTGTCCCAATCCTCTTCAATTGCTGTGGGAATGTTGTCCCACTCCTCTTCAATGGCTGTGGGAATGTTGTCCCACTCTCTTCAATGGCTGTGGGAATGTTGTCCCACTCCTCTTCAATGGCTGTGGGAATGTTGTCCCACTCCTCTTCAATGGCTGTGGGAATGTTGTCCCACTCCTCTTCAATGGCTGTGGGAATGTTGTCCCACTCTGCTTCAATGGCCTTGGGAATGTTGTCCCACTCCGCTTCAATGGCTGTGGGAATGTTGTCCCACTCCTCTTCAATGGCTGTGGGAATGTTGTCCCACTCCTCTTCAATGGCTGTGGGAATGTTGTCCCAATCCTCTTCAATGCTGGGAATGTTGTCCCACTCTGCTTCAATGGCAATGGGAATGTTGTCCCAATCCTCTTCAATGGCTGTGGAAATGTTGTCCCAATCAGGCTTCAATGGCCTTGGGAATGTTGTCCCCTCCTCTTCAATGGCTGTGGGAATGTTGTCCCAATCCGCTTCAATGGCCTTGGGAATGTTGTCCCACCTCTTCAATGGCTGTGGGAATGTTGTCCCAATCCTCTTCAATGGCTGTGGGAATGTTGTCCCAATCCTCTTCAATGGCTGTGGGAATGTTGTCCCAATCCTCTTCAATGTCTGTGGGAATGTTGTCCCACGCCTCTTCAATGGCTGTGGGAATGTTGTCCCAATCCTCTTCAATGGCTGTTGGAATGTTGTCCCACTCCTCTTCAATGGCTGTGGGAATGTTGTCCCACTCCTCTTCAATGGCTGTGGGAATGTTGTCCCAATCCTCTTCAATGGCTGTGGGAATGTTGTCCCACTCCTCTTCAATGGCTGTGGGAATGTTGTCCCAATCCTCTTCAATGGCTGTGGGAATGTTGTCCCAATCCTCTTCAATGGCTGTGGGAATGTTGTCCCACTCCTCTTCAAT
Organism: Oncorhynchus tshawytscha; assembly: GCF_018296145.1. Taxonomy (NCBI): domain Eukaryota; kingdom Metazoa; phylum Chordata; class Actinopteri; order Salmoniformes; family Salmonidae; genus Oncorhynchus; species Oncorhynchus tshawytscha. The sequence continues at coordinate 168,933 of NW_024609501.1, forward strand.
GGCTGTGGGAATGTTGTCCCAATCCTCTTCAATGGCTGTGGGAATGTTGTCCCACTCCTCTTCAATGGCTGTGGGAATGTTGTCCCACTCCTCTTCAATGGCTGTGGGAATGTTGTCCCACTCCTCTTCAATGGCTGTGGGAATGTTGTCCCACTCCTCTTCAATGGCTGTGGGAATGTTGTCCCAATCCTCTTCAATGGCTGTGGGAATGTTGTCTTCAATGGCTGTGGGAATGTTGTCCCACTCCTCTTCAATGGCCACTCCTCTTCAATGGCTGTGGGAATGTTGTCCCACTCCTCTTCAATGGCTGTGGGAATGTTGTCCCACTCCTCTTCAATGGCTGTGGGAATGTTGTCCCATCCTCTTCAATGGCTGTGGGAATGTTGTCCCAATCCTCTTCAATGGCTGTGGGAATGTTGTCCCAATCCTCTTCAATGGCTGTGGGAATGTTGTCCCAATCCTCTTCAATGGCTGTGGGAATGTTGTCCCAATCCTCTTCAATGGCTGTGGGAATGTTGTCCCATGGCTGTGGGAATGTTGTCCCTCTTCAATGGCTGTGGGAATGTTGTCCCAATCCTCTTCAATGGCTGTGGGAATGTTGTCCCACTCCTCTTCAATGGCTGTGGGAATGTTGTCCCAATCCTCTTCAATGGCTGTGGGAATGTTGTCCCAACTCCTCTTCAATGGCTGTGGGAATGTTGTCCCAATCCTCTTCAATGGCTGTGGGAATGTTGTCCCAGTCCTCTTCAATGGCTGTGGGAATGTTGTCCTTCCTCTTCAATGGCTGTGGGAATGTTGTCCCACTCCTCAATTATGGGAATGGCTTGTGGGAATGTTGTCCCACCCCTCTTCAATGGCTGTGGGAATGTTGTCCCACTCCTCTTCAATGGCTGTTGTCCCAATCCTCTTCAATGGCTGTGGGAATGTTGTCCCATCCTCTTCAATGGCTGTGGGAATGTTGTCCCACTCCTCTTCAATGGCTGTGAGAATGTTGTCCCACTGTGCTCCTCTTCAATGGCTGTGGGAATGTTGTCCCACTCCTCTTCAATGGCTGTGGGAATGTTGTCCCACGCCTCTTCAATGGCTGTGGGAATGTTGTCCCAATCCTCTTCAATGGCTGTTGGAATGTTGTCCCAATCCTCTTCAATGGCTGTGGGAATGTTGTCCCATCCTCTTCTGGCTTCAATGTTGCTGTGGGAATGTTGTCCCACTCCTCTTCAATGGCTGTGGGAATGTTGTCCCACTCCTCTTCAATGGATGTGGGAATGTTGTCCCAATCCTCTTCAATGGCTGTGGGAATGTTGTCCCATATGGAACATTTCTGGTATCTTTTATTTCAGCTCATGAAACATGGGACCAACACTTTACATGTTGCATTTATATTTTTGTTCAGTATTTAACAGGCTTCTCTGTTGAAGGTGAACATGAGAAAACAGTGTATTTTGGAGACAGTTATCACCTACAGTACCAATCCTGATTCAACTGCGGTGTGAAGCGTACAGTATATAACGATACTGTAAATCACCTTATTGGAAGACATGTTTAACTTTCATGTGGTACTACAGTATGCACAAAGATACTGTATGATGTTGTCAGGCTACAGCCATGATTCTCCACTCTGTTCCTGATGTTGTGTTGTCAGGCTACAGTCATGATTCTCCACTCTGTTCCTGATGTTGTGTTGTCAGGCTACAGCCATGATTCTCCACTCTGTTCCTGATGTTGTGTTGTCAGGCTACAGCCATGATTCTCCACTCTGTTCCTGATGTTGTGTTGTCAGGCTACAGCCATGATTCTCCACTCTGTTCCTGATGTTGTGTTGTCAGGCTACAGCCATGATTCTCCACTCTGTTCCTGATGTTGTGTTGTCAGGCTACAGCCATGATTCTCCACTCTGTTCCTGATGTTGTGTTGTCAGGCTACAGCCATGATTCTCCACTCTGTTCCTGATGTTGTGTTGTCAGGCTACAGCCATGATTCTCCACTCTGTTCCTGATGTTGTGTTGTCAGGCTACAGCCATGATTCTCCACTCTGTTCCTGATGTTGTGTTGTCAGGCTACAGCCATGATTCTCCACTCTGTTCCTGATGTTGTGTTGTCAGGCTACAGCCATGATTCTCCACTCTGTTCCTGATGTTGTGTTGTCAGGCTACAGCCATGATTCTCCACTCTGTTCCTGATGTTGTGTTGTCAGGCTACAGCCATGATTCTCCACTCTGTTCCTGATGTTGTGTTGTCAGGCTACAGCCATGATTCTCCACTCTGTTCCTGATGTTGTGTTGTCAGGCTACAGCCATGATTCTCCACTCTGTTCCTGATGTTGTCTTGTCAGGCTACAGTCTTGATTCTCCACTGTGTTCCTGATGTTGTGTTGTCAGGCTACAGTCTTGATTCTCCACTCTGTTCCTGATGTTGTGTTGTCAGGCTACAGCCATGATTCTCCACTCTGTTCCTGATGTTGTGTTGTCAGGCTACAGCCATGATTCTCCACTCTGTTCCTGATGTTGTCTTGTCAGGCTACAGCCATGATTCTCCACTCTGTTCCTGATGTTGTCTTGTCAGGCTACAGTCTTGATTCTCCACTGTGTTCCTGATGTTGTGTTGTCAGGCTACAGTCTTGATTCTCCACTCTGTTCCTGATGTTGTGTTGTCAGGCTACAGCCATGATTCTCCACTCTGTTCCTGATGTTGTGTTGTCAGGCTACAGCCATGATTCTCCACTCTGTTCCTGATGTTGTGTTGTCAGGCTACAGCCATGATTCTCCACTCTGTTCCTGGTGTTGTCTTGTCAGGCTACAGCCATGATTCTCCACTCTGTTCCTGATGTTGTGTTGTCAGGCTACAGTCTTGATTCTACTGTGTTCCTGATGTTGTGTTGTCAGGCTTGATTCTCCACTCTGTTCCTGATGTTGTGTTGTCAGGCTACAGCCATGATTCTCCACTCTGTTCCTGATGTTGTGTTGTCAAGCTACAGCCATGATTCTCCACTCTGTTCCTGATGTTGTGTTGTCAGGCTACAGCCATGATTCTCCACTCTGTTCCTGGTGTTGTGTGTGTCATTTACATGCTTCATGATTCTCCACTCTGTTCCTTGTTGTGTTGTCAGGTACAGCCTGTTCCATCTAGCTCCACTGTCAAGGTCTTTACATGGCTGTAGTCTGTTTGCCTGTATCTTGTATGTCTTTAATTGAACCTTCATTTATACAGGTTATTCTCCTTGGGATATCTCCATTTAGCTCCAGTAAAGGTCTTTACATGTCTGTTAGTCTGTTTGTTTGTATCTTGTACTGTACTGTTCCATCTAGCTCCACGTCAAGGTCTTTACATGTCTGTTAGTCTGTTTGTTTGTATCTTGTACTGTACTGTTCCATCTAGCTCCACGTCAAGGTCTTTACATGTCTGTTAGTCTGTTTGTTTGTATCTTGTACTGTACTGTTCCATCTAGCTCCACGTCAAGGTCTTTACATGGCTGTTAGTCTGTTTGTTTGTATCTTGTACTGTACTGTTCCATCTAGCTCCACGTCAAGGTCTTTACATGTCTGTTAGTCTGTTTGTTTGTATCTTGTACTGTACTGTTCCATCTAGCTCCACGTCAAGGTCTTTACATGTCTGTTAGTCTGTTTGTTTGTATCTTGTACTGTACTGTTCCATCTAGCTCCACGTCAAGGTCTTTACATGTCTGTTAGTCTGTTTGTTTGTATCTTGTACTGTACTGTTCCATCTAGCTCCACGTCAAGGTCTTTACATGTCTGTTAGTCTGTTTGTTTGTATCTTGTACTGTACTGTTCCATCTAGCTCCACGTCAAGGTCTTTACATGGCTGTTAGTCTGTTTGTTTGTATCTTGTACTGTACTGTGCTGTTTCTGTGGAAGTATGCTTCGAATGCTCTGACTCATGCAAGGATTGCTCCATCATAACCTTTGTGAGAAACAGAGAAATAAAACTATGAGAAATAAAACTATGAGAAAAATAATAATGTAAATGAAAACAAGGTGGAGAAACTGTCATCTCTGGTGAAAGTTACTCAACTGGGAAAGAGTCATCTCCCTCTTCAGACAAAATGTGTTCTTTGTATTAAATACCTCGCAATCAAACAATAAAGGTGGATTAATTTAGGATGAATGGCTTTGGATGGTGTTTGTGTTGTATGTGTTACCTGTGTTAATGTCATTGTAGGTGGAACTATCTGGAGGTGGTTTAAATAAACAAGGGATAGTTTCACTCAACCTGTTTTTCTATCACTTTCTCTCCTTCAATCAGTGGGAATGACATTAAACTCATCTTTGACTCCTCTCTATGTCTCTCTCTCTCTCCCTCTACCACTCTCTCTCTCTATCTCTACCACTCTCTCTCCCCACTCAATCTTTCTCTCTGTGTTTAGTAATTGTATTGTTCCTCAGTGTATTTTGTGTGATTGTTGAGTATTCACACATGAAGTGTCTGTCATCACCACCTCTGAGTAAACAGCAGACACCTCCTTACCAAAGCATACAGATTGTTTGTAGTACACAGAAGCTTTGACTAACCTTCATTCATACGTTCATTATCTCCTCTGTCATCCCTCTCTCTTCCACTCCCTCCCTCTATACAACTCTCTTCCACTCCCTCCCTCTATACAACCCCCTGGTGTCCCTCCCTCTATGCAACTCTCTGGTATCCCTCCCTCTATGCAACTCTCTGGTATCTCTCCCTCTATACAACTCTCTGATATCCCTCCCTCTATACAACTCTCTGGTATCCCTCCCTCTATACAACCCTCTGGTGTCCCTCCCTCTATACAACTTTCTGGTATCCCTCCCTCTATACAACCCTCTGGTGTCCCTCCCTCTATACAACCCTCTGGTATCCCTCCCTCTATACAACTCTCTGGTATCCCTCCCTCTATACAACCCTCTGGTGTCCTTCCCTCTATACAACCCTCTGGTATCCCTCCCTCTATACAACTCTCTGGTATCCCTCCCTCTATACAACCCTCTGGTGTCCCTCCCTCTATACAACCCTCTGGTATCCCTCCTCTATACAACTCTCTGGTATCCCTCCCTCTATACAACCCTCTGGTATCCCTCCCTCTATACAACTCTCTGGTGTCCCTCCCTCTATACAACCCTCTGGTGTCCCTCCTCTATACAACTCTCTGGTATCCCTCCCTCTATACAACTCTCTGGTATCCATCCCTCTATACAACCCTCTGGTGTCCCTCCCTCTATACAACCCTTTGGTGTCCCTCCCTGTTTACAACTCTCTGGTATCCCTCCCTCTATACAACCCTCTGGTGTCCCTCCCTCTTTACAACTCTCTGGTGTCCCTCCCTCTTTACAACTCTCTGGTGTCCCTCCCTCTTTACAACTCTCTGGTGTCCCTCCCTCTTTACAACTCTCTGATATCCCTCCCTCTATACAACTCTCTGGTATCCCTCCCTCTATACAACTCTTTGGTATCCCTCCCTCTATACAACTCTCTGGTATCCCTCCCTCTATACAACCCTCTGGTGTCCCTCCCTCTATACAACTCTCTGGTATCCCTCCTTCTATACAACTCTTTGGTATCCCTCCCTCTATACAACCCTCTGGTGTCCCTCCCTCTATACAACTCTCTGGTATCCCTCCTTCTATACAACTCTTTGGTATCCCTCCCTCTATACAACTCTCTGGTATCCCTCCCTCTATACAACTCTGGTATCCCTCCTCTATACAACTCTCTGGTGTCCCTCCCTCTTTACAACTCTCTGGTATCCCTCCCTCTATACAACCCTCTGGTGTCCCTCCCTCTTTACAACTCTCTGGTGTCCCTCCTCTTTACAACTCTCTGGTGTCCCTCCTCTTTACAACTCTCTGGTGTCCCTCCCTCTTTACAACTCTCTGGTGTCCCTCCTCTTTACAACTCTCTGGTGTCCCTCCTCTTTACAACTCTCTGGTATCCCTCCCTCTATACAACTCTCTGGTATCCCTCCCTCTATACAACTCTCTGGTATCCCTATACAACTCCTGGTATCCCTCCTCTATACAACTCTTTGGTATCCCTCCTCTATACAACTCTCTGGTATCCCTCCCTCTATACAACTCTTGGTATCCCTCCTCTATACAACTCTCTGGTATCCCTCCTCTATACAACTCTCTGGTATCCCTCCTCTATACAACTCTCTGGTATCCCTCCTCTATACAACCCTCTGGTGTCCCTCCCTCTATACAACCTCTGGTATCCCTCCCTCTATACAACTCTCTGGTATCCCTCCCTCTATACAACTCTTTGGTATCCCTCCCTCTATACAACCCTCTGGTGTCCCTCCCTCTATACAACTCTCTGGTATCCCTCCTTCTATACAACTCTTTGGTATCCCTCCCTCTATACAACTCTCTGGTATCCCTCCCTCTATACAACTCTCTGGTATCCCTCCCTCTATACAACCCTCTGGTGTCCCTCCCTCTATACAACTCTCTGGTATCCCTCCTTCTATACAACTCTCTGGTATCCCTCCCTCTATACAACTCTCTGGTATCCCTCCCTCTATACAACTCTCTGTCGTTCACGTTTTCCTTTCTCATGTTCTTCTAAGACTGTGATATTATTTTTCCTATCAGGTCCCTCTCCTTTTCTACATATTTCCCCCGTCTCTCTCTCTCTGTCCTTTAAAGACTCTTGTCCTTTCTGGACATCTGTAGCATCCTGCTACTGTACTTTATGTAGAACTGGAATGATTGGCTCTACTTCAATGTTACCTTCCGCCTGACCATTGACAGAAAATGAGAGTGACCTGATTGCCATGGAAATGAGAGTGAAAGCAAATGACAATTGGATGAAGAAGTAACCTGACAGGGTAATTGTGTCAGAACAGTAGAAGGCCAGAAAAGGAGAATCCGTTGGTTCTCTCTTATACATCACTAAAGTTTGAATCCTAACTTCAGGTCCAATTTTCATTTAGTCTCCATATGACATCAATGCATTACTAAGTGAAAGTTTGACTTAAGTGGAAGTTAGGATTCACCCCTGCGTGTAATTGTGATGAAACAGTGGAACGCCAGAAAAGGATACTTTAGCACACACACAGGCGCGCACGCACACACACACTGAGGGATCTAAAACGTAGGAGGCTTCTGAGGGGAGGACGGCTCATACTAATGGCATGGAAACCATGTTTGATATCATTCTATTGACTCCTTTCCAGACATTATTATGAGCTGTCCTTCTCTCAGCTGCCTCCACTGATCTAACAGTACGTTCACAATGCACATTCACTCATCAAACATGAAATAGCACTTTTCTCCTATGAATTGCTAAATGCTGCTTCTCTTATTGAACTAAGAAAAACAGACAACAGCTGACAGAGAAAAAAAGGCCTTTATGGGAATGAAAAGTGAACCATTTGTTATGAGATACATCACTTCACAGAATGTCCCCCAGACGCCACCCTATTCCTTAAATAGTGCACTACAGTTGACCAGGACTCATAGTGCTCATAGGACTCATAGTGCTCATAGGACTCATAGTGCTCATAGGACTCATAGTGCTCATAGGACTCATATGACTCATAGTGCTCATAGGGCTCATAGTGCTCATAGGACTCATAGTGCTCATAGGACTCATAGTGCTCATAGGACTCATAGTGCTCATAGGACTCATAGTGCTCATAGGACTCATAGAACTCATAGGGCTCATAGTGCTCATAGGACTCATAGAACTCATAGGGCTCATAGTGCTCATAGGACTCATAGAACTCATAGGGCTCATAGGGCTCATAGTGCTCATAGGACTCATAGAACTCATAGGGCTCATAGTGCTCATAGGACTCATAGTGCTCATAGCACTCATAGAACTCATAGTGCTCATAGGACTCATAGTGCTAATAGGACTCATAGTGCTCATAGTCCTCATAGTGCTCATAGAACTCATAGAGCTCATAGTCCTCATAGAACTCAGTGCTCATAATGCTCATAGTGCTCATAGGACTCATATGACTCATATGGCTCTCAGGACTCATAGGACTCATAGTGCTCATAGTGCGCATAGAGCTCATAGGGCTCATAGAGATCATAGGGCTCATAGTGCTCATAGGACTCATAGTGCTCATAGGACTCATGGTGCTTATAGGAATTATTGTGCTCATAGGAATCATAGATGATCATAGGGCTCATAGTGCTCATAGGACTCATAGTGCTCATAGGACTCATGGTGCTTATAGGAATTATTGTGCTCATAGGAATCATGGTGCTTATAGGACTTATTGTGCTCATAAGACTCAGTGCTCATAGGACTCATTGTGCTTATAGGACTTATTGTGCTCATAAGACTCAGTGCTCATAGGACTCATGGTGCTTATAGGACTTATTGTGCTCATAGGAATCATGGTGCTTATAGGACTTATTGTGCTCATAAGACTCAGTGCTCATAGGACTCATGGTGCTTATAGGACTTTTTGTGCTCATAAGACTCAGTGCTCATAGGACTCATGGTGCTTATAGGACTTATTGTGCTCATAGGAATCATGGTGCTTATAGGACTTATTGTGCTCATAAGACTCAGTGCTCATAGGACTCGTGGTGCTTATAGGACTTATTGTGCTCATAGGACTCATATATATGGAAAAGGGTGTCATTTGGTACACTGCCTTTATGTGTATTTGAGTCAGACCTCCTCAACACGGACAGTAAGGCCACTCCCACTGTCCTCCCACTGCTCTGACACACACACACACACACACACACACACACAGTAAACACGTACTGTACACACACAGCCCTCCTCTTCCTGTGTATCTGGAGGAGTGTTCTGTTTGGGAATTCTTGTCACGGCCACCTGAACACTGAATGAGTGACTTCCCCTCGTCACTCCACCCAGGTGTAGCAAGTTATAAAGGAGCAGAATGAGCCCACACACAAACTGATAAGGACAAAGAATGTCAAACACACAGAGAATACTGTACACACACACTTGAAGTCTACTTCCACCACCACTCCCAACGTGGACATCGGGACTTCACGACTCACAGGTAAAACACACATTTTAATGTCATTTTAATGAATTATACCTGTCAACATTTCAGTTAGAATTTTTGTAAGTCAACTTTGTGTATTTTAGACTTCATCTTTAGTTAATTTCGCACTGTTTATGTAAAGTATTTGAATGGAAAATTGTATGTAAATTGGGGTTATCTTAAAGTGCGTTCGTTAGATAACTACAAGTTATTTTAGTGATATGTACAATGTGATCTGAGATATGGTCAGGACTTAAGTGAGAATATTTCTGTCTCCCCTCCCTTGTCTCTCTCATGCTTCCCCTTCATTCCCTTGTCTCTCTCATGCTTCCCTCTTCATTCCCTTTTCTCTCTCATGCCTCCCCCTTCATTCCCTTGTCTCTCTCATGCTTCCCCTTCATTCCCTTGTCTCTCTCATGCCTCCCCCTTAATTCCCTTGTCTCTCTCATGCTTCCCCTTCATTCCCTTGTCTCTTTCATGCCTCCCCCTTCATTCCCTTGTCTCTCTCATGCCTCCCCCTTCATTCCCTTGTCTCTCTCATGCTTCCCCCTTCATTCCCTTGTCTCTCTCATGCCTCCCCCTTCATTCCCTTGTCTCTCTCATGCTTCCCTCTTCATTCCCTTTTCTCTCTCATGCATCCCCTCATTCCCCCCTTCATTCTTTGTCTCTCTCATGCTTCCCTCTTCCCTCTTCATTCCCTTGTCTCTCTCATGTTCCCCCTTCATTCCCCATGCCTCCCCCTTCATTCCCTTGTCTCTCTCATGCATCCCTCTTCATTCCCTTGTCTGTCTCTCATGCTTCCCCTTCATTCCCTTGTCTCTTTCATGCTTCCCCTTCATTCCCTTGTCTCTCTCATGCTTCCCTCTTCATTCCCCTCTTCTTGCCTCCCCCTTCATTCCCTTGTCTCTCTCATGCTTCCCTCTTCATTCCCTTGTCTCTCTCATGCATCCCCCTTCATTCCCTTGTCTCTCTCATGCTTCCCTCTTCATTCCCTTGTCTCTCTCATGCTTCCCTCTTCATTCCCTTTTCTCTCTCATGCTTCCCTCTTCATTCCCTTGTCTCTCTCATGCTTCCCTCTTCATTCCCTTGTCTCTCTCATGCTTCCCTCTTCATTCCCTTGTCTCTCTCATGCTTCCCCCTTCATTCCCTTTTCTCTCTCATGCTTCCCTCTTCATTCCCAATCTCCACACAGGCATTTCCATTACAGCTCATTAACCCTGAGTAACCTCTCCTTGATTTGCTCTCTGTCCTTATGTGTCTCTGTAGGTTGCAACAGGCTCACAGAACCAGGAAGATACTTGATATTGGACTCTGATCATATCTCACACATAGAGAGAGATATTAGAGACCTCCACCAATCTCCTTGGACCCTCAACTTTATGCACTGCCATGCAGACCTCCCTCCTCTTGATGGCGCTGTACCTGTCCATTCCAGGGGGCACCCAGGCCTTCAAACCCCTCATCTCAGGAGGGGGCTCGATCACACACCGTGACATCACACAGAGGGCTGTATTACGCAAAACCGCCGAGGTCTGCCGCGCCCTGGCTGCGGCCCAGGGGCGGGACTTCAGCCTGCCGGTGAGTTGACTATCGGTGGATGTTGTGACAGACCTGAATGAGCTACTGGAAATGAACTAATGTTTTTGTAATTAGTTCTATAATAAAGCAATGAATGTGCTAATAAGACATTTTTTTCACCAGACTGAAAGTAAGTATCTTACTCGTGTGTTTCCCCTACAAACAAATTAATAACCTGTCTGTCTCTCTCTCTCCCTTTCTCTCCAAAGATTGATGACAGTCTCTCCATCATCAAACTACATAAGGCCTGCTCTGCAGACTCCTCCTCTTCCTCCCTCGTCTCCACCATCCTCTTCCAGAGCACCATTGTCAAGATGTACCTTAGCAACGCCCTGGTGGACATGGCGTTTGCTCTAAGCAAAGTGAGGATGACAAGATGATGAGGAGAATGATGGTGATGATGATGATAATGGTGATGATCATGACAATGATCATGATAATGGTGCTAATGGTGGTTATGATGATGATGACGATAATGGTGATGATGAATGTGGTGATGATGACGATTATGATAATGGTGATGAGGATGTTAATGATGATCAATATGATGATAATGATGGCAATTATTATTTGGAGTATGATAATGGTGTTAATGCCAACGGCGGCGATAATGGTGCAAATTGTGATAACTATGATGATAATGGTGATGAAAATTGTGATGATTATAATGCTGATGTTGATCATGATGGTAATGGAGATGATGGTGATGATAAGGGTGGTGATAATGGTGATGATAATGGATTCGAGGATGATGAGGTTGATGATTGTGATGTTAATGGTGACACAATGAGGATGATGGTGATGATGATGATGGTGACATGATGGTGGTGATGATGATGATGATGATGATGATGATGATGTGAGCCAGGCGCACCACTTCGACGGTGAGACCTTCCAGGGGGGGCAGGCCCTGATCACGGCGGGGGTGTCGGAGGTCAAGGCCAGTGTCAAACGAGGGAGCTTCCTATTGGCCAGGCTGGCGCTGGGACGAGTCTGTCACACACTACAGGTGAGCTGTCTGTCACACTACAGATGAGGTGACACACAAACAAGCACGCATGCACACGCACAAACACACACACACACATAGTACAGGTGAGAGAGGGAGATGATGAAGACTGTGCTGATACTGTGGAGTTGATTGTGACTGTCTCTCCAGGATTTCTACAGCCACAGTAACTGGGTTGAGATGGGGAACAGACAGCCGTACAGCACTCTGATCAGACCTGACCTGCAACTGGTGAACCTGGCAGGTATTGTGTGTGGAACTCTCTGTAGTTTATTTAAACCACCCCCAGATATACCAACCTATATCAGCACAATACAGGTAACTACAACTGCAAAACAGACACGTAGCTAAAACGCCTACATTATAAAGGCATTTGTTCATAAAATAAAGAAACCCCTCCTCACGGATTGATAAAGAAGTATTTGGCTGTGTGCCAATGTCAACACCAAACCACTCCCTCTTTGTATCAGTCGACCAACCAGCCTGGAAATAATAGACTTGTCATCGCTTCTACACACTTCACACCGCTCTATACATAGTCACTTTAACTCTACCTACATGTACATATTACCTCAATTACCTCGACTATCCGGTGTCTCCGCACATTGACTCTGTACTGGTACTCACAGTATATATATATTTTTTTTATTTTTTATTTTATTTAACTAGGCAAGTCAGTTACGAACAAATTCTTATTTTCAATGACGGCCTAGGAACAGTGGGTTAACTGCCTGTTCAGGGGCAGAACGACAGATTTGTACCTTGTCAGCTCGGGGATTTGAACTTGTGACCTTTCGGCTGCTAGTCCAACGCTCTAACCACTAGGCTACCCTGCCGCCCCCTGCCTCGCTATTGTTATTTTACTGCTGCTCGTTAATTATTTGTTACTTGTATTTTTACTTAACACTTTAAAAAAACTGCATTGTTGTTAAGGGCTTGTAGGTAAGCATTCCACTATTGTATTCGGCACATATGACAACTACAATTTGATTTGATGACTCCACATACCGTACTCTAACTCTGCAGTGGATTCTCTCTCTCTCTCTCTCTCTCTGTCTCTCTCTCTCTCTCTCTTTCTCTGTCTCTCTCTCTGTCTCTCTCTCTCTCTGTCTCTCTCTCTGTCTCTCTCTCTCTCTCTCTCTGTCTCTCTCTCTCTCTCTCTCTCTCTCTCTCTCTCTCTCTCTCTCTCTCTTCTCTCTGTCTCTCTTCGTCTGTGTCATTTTTGTGAACGTGTGTGTGTCATTTTTGACGTGAACGTCACCCCCTCCAAACTGTTATTACCACGCACCTTCAGGCCCCCTCCAACTCCCTCTCCTCCCTCTTCAGGCCCCAGTACTCCTGTTATAACTCCCTCTCCTCCCTCCTCCCCTCCTCCCTCTTCAGGCCCCAGTACTCCTGTTATAACTCCCTCTCCTCCCTCTTCAGGCCCCAGTACTCCTGTTATAACTCCCTCTCCTCCCTCTTCAGGCCCCAGTACTCCCTCCCCCCTCTTCAGGCCCCAGTACTCCTGTTATAACTCCCTCTCCTCCCTCTTCAGGCCCCAGTACTCCTGTTATAACTCCCTCTCCTCCCTCTCCCTCTCCCTCCCCTCTCCTTCCCCTCCTCCCTCCCTCTCCTCCGTCTTCAGGCCCCAGTACTCCTGTTATAACTCCCCTCCTCCCTCTCCTCCCTCTTCAGGCCCCAGTACTCCTGTTATAACTCCCTCTCCTCCCTCTTCAGGCCCCAGTACTCCTGTTATAACTCCCTCTCCTCCCTCTCCTCCCTCTTCAGGCCCCAGTACTCCTGTTATAACTCCCTCTCCTCCCTCTTCAGGCCCCAGTACTCCTGTGATAACTCCCTCTCCTCCCTCTCCTCCCTCTTCAGGCCCCAGTACTCCTGGTATAACTCCCTCTCCTCCCTCTTCAGGCCCCAGTACTCCTGTTATAACTCCCTCTCCTCCCTCTTCAGGCCCCAGTACTCCTGTTATAACTCCCTCTCCTCCCTCTCCTCCCTCTTCAGGCCCCAGTACTCCTGTTATAACTCCCTCTCCTCCCTCTTCAGGCCCCAGTACTCCTGTGATAACTCCCTCTCCTCCCTCTTCAGGCCCCAGTACTCCTGTGATAACTCCCTCTCCTCCCTCTCCTCCCTCTTCAGGCCCCAGTACTCCTGTTATAACCCCCTCTCCTCCCTCTCCAGGCCCCAGTACTCCGACCTGTAGGAGCTGTATGGGAGGTAACTGTACTGATAACATCCTACCAGAGGTCTTACTGCAGGGCCTTCTCACCTCTGGATACTTCAACCTGTTCTCCTCCAACAAACCTGCAGGTACACACACACACACACACACACACACACACACACACACACACACACACACACACACACACACACACACACACACACACACACTTTTTCTTCCTCTTCTTGATAAAGAGCAGCTAATGGGGATCCTAATGACTACAACCAAAAAAACATGATATTATGTAAACTTAATTTAACTAGGCAAATGTTTATTTACAATGACGGGCTACCCCTGCCAAACCCGGACGACGTTGGGACAATTGTGCACCATCGTATGGGGACTCCCAATCACGGCCGGATTATGATACAGCCTGGAATCAAACCAAGGACTGTAGTGATGCCGCTTACACTGTGATGCAGCGCCTTAGATCGCTGCGCCACTCGGGAGCATTGATGCAAACTAATTTACACACTCATCTCCCCCTCTCCTAGGTAAGTGTAGCCACGGCGGGTCGTTTGACCGGACCAGCGGTCGGGACCCGGAAGGGGGCATCAACAAGGACGACGTGGGGTCCAGTCACGGTCACCTCCACCACACTGCAGCCGACGTGGCCATCAACGCTACCATGGAACTATTGGAGGACATCAGAGGAGCTGCCGGGGACAAAGACTTCCTACGGTGAGAGAGAGAGAGAGGCTGAAGTAGGTGGGCAATGTTTAGGCAAGAGGGGATTATTTGTGATGTTTTGTGTTAAATTGGAGGATTGTATCACTACGATGGGCAAGGATTGGACTACTATATGATGAGGGAGATGTCATGGTAAACTGTTGTGAGGAGCTAGGATAACAAAGGGTGTTTTTGGTTCATAATTCCTTCTCCATAATCTCCCTTGCTCTCTCTCATCTTCTCTCCAGGTTAATGGGCATCACCCAGTCATCAGTGTTGTGTTTTGTCATCGACACCACAGGCAGTATGAGTGATGACATCACTGAGGCTAAGAGAGTGTCCTTCTCCATCATCGACAGTAAGAGAGGAACCCAGCAGGAACCTTCATCATACATCCTGGTCCCCTTCAACGACCCAGGTGGGTGTTAGCCTGGTCCCAGATCAGCAGGAACATACATCCTGGTCCCCTTCACAGACCCAGGTGGGTGTTAGCCTGGTCCCAGATCAGCAGGAACATACATCCTGGTCCCCTTCAACGACCCAGGTGGGTGTTAGCCTGGTCCCAGATCAGCAGGAACATACATTCTGAGCCCCTTCACCGACCCAGGTGGGTGTTAGCCTGGTCCCAGATCAGCAGGAACATACATCCTGGCCCCTTCACCGACCCAGGTGGGTGTTAGCCTGGTCCCAGATCAGCAGGACATCCTGGTCCCATTCAACGACCCAGGGTGTTAGCCTGGTCCCAGATCAGCAGGAACATACATTCTGAGCCCCTTCAACGACCCAGGTGGGTGTTAGCCTGGTCCCAGATCAGCAGGAACATACATCCTGGTCCCATTCAATGACCCAGGTGGGTGTTAGCCTGGTCCCAGATCAGCAGGAACATACATCCTGGTCCCATTCAACGACCCAGGTGGGTGTTAGCTTGGTCCCAGATCAGCAGGAACATACATCCTGGTCCCATTCAATGACCCAGGTGGGTGTTAGCCTGGTCCCAGATCAGCAGGAACATACATCCTGGTCCCATTCAACGACCCATTTGGGTGTTAGCCTGGTCCCAGATCAGCAGGAATATACATCCTGGTCCCCATTCAACGACCCAGGTGGGTGTTAGCCTGCTCCCAGATCAGCAGGAACATACATCCTGGTCCCATTCAACCCAGGGGGGGTGTTAGCCTGTCACATGCCACAAGTGCCTCTCTGAAATTGGGAGCAGAATAACTGTTTTAACCCAAATTTCTTCTCTTTTTACTTAAGTGGCATAACATTACCACGTCCGACCAAATCTTACACAATTTGTCATTTGTGGTGTGTGTGTGTGTGTTTGTGTGTTTGCAGGATTTGGACCTCTGATCACCACAACAAATGCAGACATTTTCAAACAGAGAATCAACGCACTGACAGCATCAGGAGGAGGAGATATACCAGAGCTGTGCCTGTCAGGACTACAGGTGTGTGTGTGTGTGTATTTATATATATACAGGCAATGTCATGAGCAAAGGTTTCATTGCCAATATGAAGGCTGTATTTGAATGGCTGCATTTTAAATGTGGTTGCCTGTTTTTGCAACTCTGCCAGAGCTGGTTAGCTAGCTAGTGGACTGAACATGTTATTTCCCATAGAGATCCTGACTTGATCCCAGTGTGGTCTGACTCTTTGCTGAATGTGATGTAATTCCCAGCTGGCCCTCACGGCGGCGCCACCCTTCTCTGAGATCTTTGTGTTCACTGATGCTCCTGCTAAAGACACTGCACTGAAGAGCACTGTCACTGCCCTCATAGAGAGCACCAAGTCTGTGGTTAGTAGCTTTCACTACTGTTTATCTTTCTCTCTCTGTCTCCTTCTCTTTCTGTCCCTTTCTCTATGCTTCTCTTCATCACTGTCTCTGTCTCTCCCCTTTTTGGAGACAGTTTACTGTTCGTGGGCTCACAAATTGTCTGACTGAGATTTGATAAAGTGTGCTGTAAATATTAGCCATTATGATTCATCTCAACATATCTTATTTCTTTACTGCCATTCTTTCCTAACTTCCACTTTCCTTTCATCCTTTATTCTGTCATCAACCTCTAATTCTCTTCTCCTCTCTCTACCTCTCCTCTGCTCCCTATCCTCTCCTCAGGTGACCTTCATGTTGACTGACAACCTCCGATCCATTCGACGTCGTCGTAGGCGTTCCATGGGCGGGGCTTCAGCCGTATGGCCCAGTCAGGGTGGAGCCTCCAACCGGATGGCCCAATCAGACGCTCAGCTGTACCGTGACCTTGCCCAGGCATCTGGAGGTCAACCAATCATTCAATTGATTTAATTCACAAAGCAGGTGTCCCAAAGTGTTTTACAGCTTCTTATAGAGTTCTCAGAACATACTGTGATCCCTTCCTCTAGGTCAGGCCATTGAGGTCACCAAGGAGGATCTGCACCGGGCCACCAGCGTCATCGAGGACGCCTCCGCTGCAGCACAGGTATGATAATGTATTGACCTACAGGTTATAGACCAATGTCCGCCAGCTCAGTGTTCAGTCAGTCACTCTCACTCACTGGACAAGATGTACAACTGTACACATAACAATGACCTCAACTCTGTTTATAACATATCTAATGTGTTGTCTATTAACCCCTCCTCCTCCTCCTCCTTCTCCTCCTCCTCCTCCTCCTCCTCCAGGTTACTGTGTTGTTAACATATCTAATGTATTGTATATTAACCCCTCCTCCTCCTCCTCCTCCTCCTCCTCCTCCAGGTTACTGTGTTGTTAACATATCTAATGTATTGTTTATTAACCCCTCCCCTCTTCCTCCTCCTCCTCCTCCAGGTTACTGTGTTGTTAACATATCTAATGTATTGTATATTAACCCCTCCTCCTCCACCAGGTTACTGTGTTGTTAACATATCTAATGTATTGTCAGGTTATTAAAACTATTCTTAAGGATGATGCAAAATACTGTTCCCTGAAGGAACCTCCTCCTCCAGGTTACCTAGTTTTGTTAACATGAAACTTTCATTAAAATACACATTGTAGTGAATTAAGCTACACTCGTTGTGAATCTATCCACCAAGTCAGATTCCTAAAATCCTTTTCCTCATGAGGTTATCTGATAGCATGTTAACAAAATACTGCAACGTCACCTAACACGACAGATTTTGCGGTAGACGGCCTACCCAAAACCAGAAATAAAATAAAACATTCATTACCTTTGACCATCTTCTTTGTTGGCACTCCTTGATGTCACATAATCAATAGTCCATATATAGCCTAGATTACTGTGTTGTTAACATATCTAATGTCATTTTTTAAAATTAAAAAAGTCCGATAAACTTTCTCAAAACACTTCGAAATACTTTCCTAATGCAACCAGGTTACTGTGTTGTTAACATATTCTAATGTAAATTGTCTGGAAAAAATGACCCCTCGACCAAAACATCCTCCTCCTCCTCGGTTCAACCTCCTCCTCCAGGTTACTGTGTGGAAGCATAGGTACTGCAACCTCGGCCTCATTTAATACGGTTCACCTTTAACAATTCCTGGATGGCGCATGGATATTTATTTCCACTTTCAGTTATCAGATTTTCCCCTTTTCCTCCGTTCTCCTCCGTGATTTCCAGTTTTCCAGGTTACTGTGTTGTTAACATATCTAATGTATTGTAATATTAACCCCTCCCCTCCTCCTCCTCCTCCTCCTCCTCCTCCTCCTCCAGGTTACTGTGTTGTTAACATATCTAATGTATTGTCTATTAACCCCTCCTCCTCCTCCTCCTCCTCCTCCTCCTCCAGGTTACTGTGTTGTTAACATATCTAATGTATTGTCTATTAACCCCCCCCCTCCTCCTCCTCCTCCTCCTCCTCCTCCTCCTCCTCCTCCAGGTTACTGTGTTGTTAACATATCTAATGTATTGTCTATTAACCCCCTCCTCCTCCTCCTCCTCCTCCTCCTCCCTCCTCCTCCTCCAGGTTACTGTGTTGTTAACATATCTAATGTATTGTCTATTAACCCTCCTCCCCCTCCTCCTCCTCCTCCTCCTCCTCCTCCTCCTCCTCCTCCTCCTCCTCCTCCTCCAGGTTACTGTGTTGTTAACATATCTAATGTATTGTCTATTAACCCCTCCTCCTCCTCCTCCTCCCCTCCTCCTCCTCCTCCTCCTCCTCCTCCTCCTCCTCCTCCAGGTTACTGTGTTGTTAACATATCTAATGTATTGTCTATTAACCCCTCCTCCAGGTTACTGTGTTGTTCCTCCTCCTCCTCCTCCTCCTCCTCCTCCTCCTCCTCCTCCAGGTTACTGTGTTGTTAACATATCTAATGTATTGTCTATTAACCCCTCCTCCTCCTCCTCCTCCTCCTCCTCCTCCTCCTCCTCCTCCAGGTTACTGTGTTGTTAACATATCTAATGTATTGTCTATTAACCCCTCCTCCTCCTCCTCCTCCTCCTCCTCCTCCTCCTCCTCCTCCTCCTCCTCCTATTAACCCCTCCTCCTCCTCCTCCTCCTCCTCCAGGTTACTGTGTTGTTAACATATCTAATGTATTGTCTATTAACCCCTCCTCCTCCTCCTCCTCCTCCTCCTCCTCCTCCAGGTTACTGTGTTGTTAACATATCTAATGTATTGTCTATTAACATATCCCCCCCCTCCTCCTCCCTCCTCCTCCTCCTCCTCCTCCAGGTTACTGTGTTGTTAACATATCTAATGTATTGTCTATTAACCCCTCCTCCTCCTCCTCCTCTCCTCCTCCTCCTCCAGGTTACTGTGTTGTTAACATATCTAATGTATTGTCTATTAACCCCTCCTCCTCCTCCTCCTCCTCCTCCTCCTCCTCCTCCTCCTCCTCCTCCAGGTTACTGTGTTGTTAACATATCTAATGTATTGTCTATTAACCCTCCTCCTCCTCCTCCTCCTCCTCCTCCTCCTCCTCCTCCTCCTCCTCCTCCTCCAGGTTACTGTGTTGTTAACATATCTAATGTATTGTCTATTAACCCCTCCTCCTCCTCCTCCTCTCCTCCTCCAGGTTACTGTGTTGTTAACATATCTAATGTATTGTCTATTAACCCTCCTCCTCCTCCTCCTCCTCCTCCTCCTCCTCCTCCTCCAGGTTACTGTGTTGTTAACATATCTAATGTATTGTCTATTAACCTCCTCCTCCTCCTCCTCCTCCTCCAGGTTACTGTGTTGTTAACATATCTAATGTATTGTCTCCTCCTCCTCCTCCTCCTCCTCCTCCTCCTCCTCCAGGTTACTGTGTTGTTAACATATCTAATGTATTGTCTATTAACCCCTCCTCCTCCTTCTCCTCCTCCTCCTCCTCTCCTCCAGGTTACTGTGTTGTTAACATATCTAATGTATTGTCTATTCCTCCTCCTCCCCTCCTCCTCCTCCTCCTCCTCCTCCTCCAGGTTACTGTGTTGTTAACATATCTAATGTATTGTCTATTAACCCCTCCTCCTCCTCCTCCTCCTCCAGGTTACTGTGTTGTCAACATATCTAATGTATTGTCTATTAACTCCTCCTCCTCCAGGTGACTGTTCTACAGGAGGTAAGGAGCCCAGGAAAGGCAGAGAATTTCTCCTTTACAGTAGACGAGTCTATGAGAAATCTGAACGCTTATATCACAGGAGGATCCCTCTCCTTCACTCTCACCAGCCCTTCAGGTGTGTGTGTGACAGCCAGTTGTGAGTTATTGTACACGTCACCTGTCCAGGTAAAGGTTTGATAACCAGATGTCCCTCTCCTCCCTCTAGGTGTGTCTCAGAGTAACAGTGAGGCCAGCGGTCCTCTGGGGACCATCCAGACTGTAGGGAACCTACACCGCATCTCTCTGACCACACACAACAACACAGGATTATGGGAAATCAGTCTTAACTCCCTAGAGTCTTACTCACTGAAGGTCATAGGTCAGTACAGTGGCGAGCCCTGATCCCTGGTCAACAGTTGTGATTATATGGAATGGGGTTCCGTTTCAGACGTAGTCCATTGTCTGGACTTCCCCTCCTCATCACAACATTTAGATATCTATCTTTATTCTCTATGTAAGAATTTTTTAAATAATGATTATCTATTATCGGGCGTGTGTTTCAGGTCAGAGCTCTGTTAATTTTGGCTACCATTTCGTGGAGGCTTTCGGGGGTGCTCATGGAGACTTTGGCCTCAAAGAGGGCCGTCCTCTCACAGGTAACAATAAATAACAGATGAAACCATCTTCAGTACCGGCTCTTTCATCTTCATCTTCCATAGCATCACAGCAGAGTAGTTTAGTCAAAGCATCACAGCAGAGTAGTTTAGTCAAAGCATCACAGCAGAGTAGTTTAGTCAAAGCATCACAGCAGAGTAGTTTAGTCAAAGCATCACAGCAGAGTAGTTTAGTCAAAGCATCAAGCAGAGTAGTTTAGTCAAAGCATCAAGCAGAGTAGTTTAGTCAAAGCATCACAGCAGAGTAGTTTAGTCAAAGCATCACAGCAGAGTAGTTTAGTCAAAGCATCACAGCAGAGTAGTTTAGTCAAAGCATCACAGCAGAGTAGTTTAGTCAAAGCATCACAGCAGAGTAGTTTAGTCAAAGCATCACAGCAGAGTAGTTTAGTCAAAGCATCACAGCAGAGTAGTTTAGTCAAAGCATCACAGCAGAGTAGTTTAGTCAAAGCATCACAGCAGAGTAGTTTAGTCAAAGCATCACAGCAGAGTAGTTTAGTCAAAGCATCACAGCAGAGTAGTTTAGTCAAAGCATCACAGCAGAGTAGTTTAGTCAAAGCATCACAGCAGAGTAGTTTAGTCAAAGCATCACAGCAGAGTAGTTTAGTCAAAGCATCACAGCAGAGTAGTTTAGTCAAAGCATCACAGCAGAGTAGTTTAGTCAAAGCATCACAGCAGAGTAGTTTAGTCAAAGCATCACAGCAGAGTAGTTTAGTCAAAGCATCACAGCAGAGTAGTTTAGTCAAAGCATCACAGCAGAGTAGTTTAGTCAAAGCATCACAGCAGAGTAGTTTAGTCAAAGCATCACAGCAGAGTAGTTTAGTCAAAGCATCACAGCAGAGTAGTTTAGTCAAAGCATCACAGCAGAGTAGTTTAGTCAAAGCATCACAGCAGAGTAGTTTAGTCAAAGCATCACAGCAGAGTAGTTTAGTCAAAGCATCACAGCAGAGTAGTTTCAAATAATGTAAAATAAAATAATAACTTCCTCTTCCTCTCTACTTCACCTTACCTCTCTGTTTCTACCTCGTTTTCTCCCTCGCTCCGTTACCCTCTCTCTCATTCTTACCCTCTCTTTTACCTCCTGTTCACTTCACTCTCCTCCCCTTCTCTCCTCTTCCTCCATGTCTCCCTCCACCACCTGATCTCTCCTACCCCCCCTCCCCCCTCCCAGGCGATAACATAACCCTGCTGGTGTCTGTGACGGGGGGTGACTCTGTCACTGTGACGGCGGTGGCCCTGATCGAGGCCTCGGGGTCAGGGTCAGAAGTCAACGGAACCCTGCAATCGCTAGGCGGCACCGGCGGCGGGGACTTCCTGGTTACCGTGGCCAGAGTCCCACAGGGGGAGTTTGTGGTGCGTCTGAGGGGAGAGAGCAATAGCGCCACCACCAAATCATCACCGAGCCTCTTCCAAAGACAGGCCTCCACTCAGATAAAGACTTCCAGCATCTCTGTTACGGTCAGTCTTGTAGAACTCTGAAATTGCACCCTTTTCCGTTGGACCTGGGCCGCTAGGGTTCTGATGAAAAGCAGTGCACTACAAGGAATAGGATGGCATTTTGAACACTGTCTTATTGTTAAAAAGTGAAGTTCTTCTCTCCCCAGGCCCAGGCTGACAGTACTCTAGAACCCGGTTCTACCATCTATGTCCCCTTCACCGTGGCAATGGCCAACGGAACAGGAGGAGCTTTTACCGTCCGAGCCACGAACGACCGCGGCTTCACTTCCTCCTTCCCCGCCAGTGTCTCCATTGTGACCGGAGAGGGAGCGGCCAACGGTACGGTGACTCTCACGGCGCCCGCCAGCACCCCATCGGGAACGGACGTCACCCTGACCATCGAGGCAGAGTCCGCTGGAGCAGCAGACTTGAACTACGCCATCCTGCGTCTCTCTGTTGTCAGCAAGGTAAGGGTCATGTTCCAAAACTCTAAAATGGGTCTGGGCTCCTTTCCTCATATCCTCTCTCCCTCATGGCCCTGATAAGAATGCTAACAGCTCTACAGGTCAGAGATGGTTCTACCACCACCACTACTTCAGTTGTCTGACTAAGCTCTCTATCGCTCCCTCTCTGTCTCCCCCCTCCTCCAGGTGACAGATTTCAGCCCTCCCCAGTGTGGGGTGGTCAGCGTCTCGTCCAACTGCCCGGATGACTGCAGTGCCTCTTACTGGCAGCTCTCTGCCAACCTGACCGACGGTGCCAACGGGACTGGCATCGACCGAGTCACCCTGCGCCAGGGCAACGGGACCCTGAACACTTCTACAGAGGTGGGCACCGGGGGCGAGAACGTGACCCGGGTTGAGTACAGCGCCACCTGCTGTTCAAAGAAGGTAGAGCTAGTGGTAGTTGACAGGGCAGGCAACGTGGGTGTGTGTCTGGGCTCAGTAAAGGACTCTGTGGGGGTGGTTGTGAGCTCTACAGCACAGGCCTCTGTCACCAACACTACAGCTGTACCTGTAGTTAGTACTACATCTACTGGCGGGCCACCTTTGACTCTGTCCCTGTATCTAAGGATCTGTGTGATGCTTTATCTTCTCCTGTGGAATAGAGTAGAGCTATAGAGTTGTATAATAGTTCATGTAGGTAGATGTCATGTGGAACAGTGGAATCATTGCAAAGAGAGTCAAGTCATCAGACATAACCGGTATGTATATGTTATGTTGTACAAAAAGACAGGGTGGAAATATGTAATGAACTCTGTCGTAATACACTGTGGGAACTCTGTCATAATATACTGTGGGAACTCTGTCATAATACACTGTGGGAACTCTGTCATAATACACTGTGGGAACTCTGTCATAATACACTGTGGGAACTCTGTCATAATACACTGTGGGAACTGTCATAATACACTGTGGGAACTGTCATAATACACTTTGGGAACTGTCATAATACACTTTGGGAACTGTCATAATACACTGTGGGAACTCTGTCATAATACACTGTGGGAACTGTCATAATACACTTTGGGAACTGTCATAATACACTTTGGGAACTGTCATAATACACTTTGGGAACTGTCATAATACACTGTGGGAACTGTCATAATACACTGTGGGAACTCTGTCATAATACACTGTGGGAACTGTCATAATACACTTTGGGAACTGTCATAATACACTTTGGGAACTGTCATAATACACTTTGGGAACTCTGTCATAATACACTGTGGGAACTGTCATAATACACTTTGGGAATGTCATAATACACTTTGGGAACTGTCATAATACACTTTGGGAACTGTCATAATACACTGTGGGAACTGTCATAATACACTGTGGGAACTCTGTCATAATACACTGTGGGAACTGTCATAATACACTTTGGGAACTGTCATAATACACTGTGGGAACTGTCATAATACACTTTGGGAACTGTCATAATACACTGTGGGAACTCTGTCATAATACACTGTGGGAACTGTCATAATACACTTTGGGAACTGTCATAATACACTTTGGGAACTGTCATAATACACTGCGGAAATGTTTTGTTATTTGTATTATCTCTATTCTCTTAAATCTGTCAATCGGAAACTGTGAAGATCTTATCAAATCTTCTGCTTCTGGTGAAATTCCCCTCTAAACGAAGTTGACTGTCAGTTTCATTCTGAATAACTCTTCACATTGATGTCCCACACAGACAGCATAGATAGAAAACAGGAACCCCTATAAGGCATAAGGCCATTGGTGATGTATGTGATGAAGTCACAGGGTCAAAATTGTTCCACCAAAAAATTATCACCTCAATTATCGCTTGAATAGTATGTTTAAAACGGATGTGGGAAACAAAACATTTTTCCATTAGAAGCTAAAGTGGGGGAAGTCATGTGGTCATGTTTTTATAGGGGACAGTGCACATTAATCAGCATCAAGTATTAAGTATTTAGTCAGTCACCAATTGTGCAAGTTCTCCCACTTAAAAAGATGAAAGAGGCCTGTAATTTTCATCATAGGTACACTTCAACTATGACAGCCAAAATGAGAAAAAATAAATGCTCCCACAGTTGATTTCTTCAAACCAAGCTGCTTACCTATTGCAGATTCAGTCTTCCCAGCCTGGTGCAGGTCTACAATTTGGTTTCTGGTGTCCTTTGACAGCTTTTTGGTCTTGGCCATAGTGGAGTTTGGAGTGTGACTGTTTGAGGTTGTGGTGTCTTTTATACCGATAACAAGTTCAAACAGGTGCCATTAATACAGGTAACAAGTGGAGGACAGAGGAGCCTCTTAAAGAAGAAGTTACAGGTCTGTGAGAGCCAGAAATCTTGCTTGTTTGAAGGTGACCAAATACTTATTTTCCACCATCATTTGCAAATAAATTCATAAAAAATCCTACAATGTGATTTTCTGGATTTTTTTTCTCATTTTGTCTGTCATAGTTGAAGTGTACCTACGATGAAAATTACAGGCCTCTCTCATCTTTTTAAGTGGGAGAACTTGCACAATTGGTGAATGACTAAATACTTGTTTGCCACACTGAATGTCATTCTAACAACAACACACTATAATGAGGAACCACAGATAACTCATGTGTACAGGTTTGGATAGATTTGAGGCATGTTTTCAATTTAAATATTAAAGTACAATAATGAGTGCAGCTTCTCTAGTCCGTGAGCATTGCATTCCATCATATTTTAGCTCTAACAGAGAAGGCTGATTGACTGAATTTACTCTCTCAAAAAGGTACAACACAATCAACCTCTAGTTGCTGCCATTGTTATCCTGGAGCTGTTTAAAACAGTGCCACCTACAGTAAGGAACAGGAACAGACACAGGGCAGAGGTAACGATATCACAAGAACCTGGATAGACTTAACATACCCCTGTTAGACAGAAAACACAGCATGTTGATGGAGATGTCTGAGGCCATCTATGCTGAGCCAGATATGACCAATAAGGTCAAGTTTGACAGAGGTGAGATGGAGGAGAGGATTGTGGATATCTACGTCAGTGCAGACACCCTGAGAGACGGTGAGACCAGCACCAAGAGAGAAGAGACAGCAGACACTGCTCCTAATAATGGACCAGGAGACCAGCACTCAGGTAACACACACACACACTCACACACACTCACACACAAACATTTATTTGATGTGCCTACAGGGCCTGATAGCTCAGGGAAGAGACCCTTCCCAGTTTTTGCAGTGTGTCTGGGGCTGCTGTGTGTTTTAATGGCTGGGATCATAGATCTGTCTGTCTACTGTGAGTTGGTATCCAAATTCGTTGTTTATCACCTAGTTGTAAGTGATTAGAACTACTCACCTGTTGTTTTACCTAGTAACTATGTTGCATTCTAGTAACTGGTTGCATCACTGCCTGATACGGCAACCGCTTGGCCTCCAACCGCAAGGCACTACAGATGGTGGTGCATACGTCCCAGTACAGCACCGGGGCTAAGCTGCCTGCCATCCAGGACCTCTACACCAGGCGGTGTCAAAGGAAGGCCCTAAACATTGTCAAAGACTCCAGCCACTCCAGCCACCAAGACCAGTAGCAGTAACAAAGGATGTTTTCACCAGTAGCTATATGTATCCATCCTATGTAGATAACAGAAGCATCGGAGACTCATAAAATTAATATGACTAAAGAGAGAGACCAGCTACAGACGAGTTACAACAGGCTGACAAAAGAGAGAGACCAGTTAGAAAGGGAGAGAGTGTCACGCCCTGGTCAAAGTATTTTGTGTTTATCTTTATGTATTTGGTCAGGCCAGGGTGTGGCATGGGGTTTTTGTAATTGTGGTGTGTTTGTCTTGGGGTTTTTGTGGTGGTATTGGGATTGTAGCTTAGTGGGTTGTCTAGCAAGGTCTATGGCTGTCTGGAGTGGTTATCAATCAGAGGCAG